>NC_090356.1:1548247-1735747 GCF_035084215.1 Heptranchias perlo | reverse complement strand
ATTGATGGCCATAGTTTGCAAGGCTGCCGTCTGGGCCTGCAGGGATTCATTTGTGCACCTGATACGACTTCCATGGAGGCAGCGAAACTCTCCACAAATATTTGAGGTGGACTCTTCCATTCTCCGTGCCATTGTGGAGCGTGTGCCTGTAGGACTGCCAGTACCTATCAAATTTGTTGTTGACCCTCTAGCATTCTGCTAGAGGCAGTACAAAGAAGGTTCACTCGGTTAATCCCGGGGATGAGGGGGTGGACATATGAGGAGAGGTTGAGTAGATTGGGACTTTACTCATTGGAGTTCAGAAGAATAAGAGGCGATCTTATTGAAACATATAAGATTGTGAAGGGGCTTGATCGGGTGGATGCGGTAAGGATGTTCCCAAGGGTGGGTGAAACTAGAACTAGGGGGCATAATCTTAGAATAAGGGGCTGCTCTTTCAAAACTGAGATGAGGAGAAACTTCTTCACTCAGAGGGTAGTAGGTCTGTGGAATTTGCTGCCCCAGGAAGCTGTGGAAGCTACATCATTAAATAAATTAGGGAATTAGGGGTTACGGGGAGTGGGCAGGAAATTGGACATGAATTTAGATTTGAGGTTAGGATCAGATCAGCCATGATCTTATTGAATGGAGGAGCAGGCTCGAGGGGCCGATTGGCCTACTCCTGCTCCTATTTCTTATGTTCTTATGTTCTTAATTGATGGCCTCCCAGGTTCAGTATCTCCGTGCAGTTGAGCAGAGCTTGGAGGGTAGTACGTCCCCCGATGCAGACTCTTTACAGCTGTCCCCTCCACCAGTGTCTGCTCGTGTGATTCACCAGATGACATCCCATCTATCTGTGTAACAGGCCCCACCAATCTGCTCGTATCTGTGCGAGTGCCTCCAACACATGTCTCCTGTGACGGTGCCTCTGAGGAGTCTTCGTCCTCTCCGGGCAGGTGCTGCTGTTCTTCGTATGATGGCTCTGGAGGAGAGAAGAGACGGATAAGAGTTAGTCATGGAATGTTACAAATGTTGCAATGCACATGATTAAAGTGATCATATTTGATAAAGTGCTGAAGTCAACTCAAGATGACTTTGTATTTTAGGAGATGTGGGTCTGAGAGATTAATGCTGTCACCCTGCTCCAATGGACAACCAATCTCGCTATCTCCAAAGCTGAGGGAGGCAGGGATGGCGCTTATTTCCAGAGCCTCTTCCTCCGGCAGGTAAAGTTCCACAATCTGTGGGGGTCCGTCTCCACTCCTTGCCCTCTCTCTGTGCTCCCTTCTTCTGCAAGTATGGAACGACAGAGCTATGAGTGGCTTTGAGGCATGTGTGCATCCAATGGATGCAGTGTATTCAGTGAGAGTGACAATCAGGCAGATGCATCACGAGTGACACTGATGCGCATTTGAGGAACATGTTGACGGTGCTATTTGAGGATGTGTGCTGAGAATCGGGGGAGCTGAATGAGGTGGTATCAGATTACATGAGGATTGGGTGAGTGGTAGTGGTGGATTGAGATAGGGGATGTGAGGGGAGTGAGGATGAGAGGATGTGAATTTAAACAGCATGATAGGTCCTGATAAAAGTGAAGTGGGTGTGAGGAGTGATGTGAATGGAGTACGATTGACAAGACAAAGTGAGAGGAGGTGCACTACAGCATGTAGGTGCACCTGTAACTTTGCTGGCCTTTCCTGACCTGCTCATGTCATTGAAACGTTTGCAGCACTGGGCCCAGGACCTCATGGTGACGCTCCTGCTGCTCACCTCCTGTGCCACCTCCAGCCACACCCTCTTAGTGATAGCAGCAGGTCTCTTTTTACCATTGCAGGGAAACAGCATCTCCCATCTGGCCCTTACTGCACCAAGCAGAACATCCAGGACACCTCAGTGAGCCTGGATACAGCCTTTGTTCTCCTTCCAGCCATCTCAATGTTGTCCTTGCAGTCTAGTATCTTCCAAATCGTCCAAGCTCCAAATCTGCTCCTCCGTTTTATCTCCGAACCAGGCCTTTAAATAGACATGGGGAATCTGCATCATGCAGGTCCTTATCATGCCCGTCCTTATCATGCCCACTCCCGTGCAGTGGAGACACGAAACCCGGAAATAAAATGACAATCATGGCCATTCCAACCCATCCTGCGATGTTGTGCATTCGTCACCCGCTATCACCACTCCGTTCCCGTCTCCACATTATTATCAGGGCCTTGCAATCTCGTGCCTCAAAAGCATTGAAGCCCATCCCTGTGTTATGAGTAAACAGCACCATCTCCTGGTGTTACAAAACTTTTCATGCAGTCTGTTAAAAGGACAGTGGGGTAGATCTTGACTTTGACTAAGTGTAAGACAGGCGATAAATAGCGAGTCGGCAGCCCGTTTTACATCTTCCCCAGAAGGCTCCACCATGTGCGTGAACCGCTCGCCCCAGATTCCTTCTGAGTGATTGTTAACTTATTGGAACATATTTTGTTAGAAAATTGTTTTGAGTTCTGCTCCCTACAATTGACCATACCTAGTTCCTTTATAAATGTTGTTTATTTTAAATTTGGACTTGATTGAAATTTTATTGAACCCAGCAAAATGACATTAGAGACAGTGTTTAAAAAAATAACATGCAGATTAAAGATCCCACCCAAACACTGTCCTATCAGTTCCCACAATGGCTCAATTGGTAAATGCAACTGGGCTCAGTGACAGGACTACTGTTTCTAACTTAGGTTGGTGACTTGGACAAAGAAACTCAATGCAAAGTGTTTAAATTAGTAGATGACAACATGATGTGCTGGGGGCAGTGCAGAGAAAAGCCAGGAGACTGATCCCCAGCAGCCTATATAAAGTTATCACGCTATAATTACAAAATCCCTCGGGTGGCACTGCAGTGCCTCCATTGGCAGGAGTGTGTAATTACAGTATGACAAGTTTACATAGGCAGTTTCTTTATAAATGTTGACATAGGAATTTATAATGGAAAAAGCTAACAGTGTGTAGATGTACAATTTTTAATATAATACTAGGTGACGTTGCACCTGAGAAGTCAAGACTAAATGTAGTCTTCAGGTGAAGCAGGGTTAGAAGCTGGGGGAATAATTGGAATAGGGAGTGCAGGGGTAATTCAGTCCCCATTTAAATGTCATAAATTCTGTCCTTATTTTTATATCCATTATAAATTCCTATGCCATATTTATAATGGAAACAGCCTACTTGTCGCCCTGAAATTATACCCGCTTCTCTCTCAAACACCTTTATCTCTCACCCCTCTCTCTACCTCTCTTAACCCCCATCTTTCAAATCATTTTTCTCTCAACATCCTCTTTAAACCCCTCAACCCCTTCTCACTTTTTCCTGACCCCCATTCCCATCCATTTATCTCACCCCCTTCTCATTTTACCTTCTCATTCCTCTTCTTTTTCTGCCTCCTTTCTCCCCTATTCACTTTCTTTCACCCCTCTCAGCCCCCTCACCTTTCTCATTCTCCTGTCTCTTTCATTCCCTATCACCCCTTCTCTTTGACCCCTCACCCACCCCCTTTCCTGTTCTCACTCATTCTCCCTCTTCTCACCTCTCTCTGCCAGCTAAATACATTTTCTGAAGTTCATAAAACACAAAAGCTGCAACTGGTATGTCATTACTGCAGTCATTATTTCTCATTCTCACAAACATTGACATAGCGTCTTTTAAAAAATGCTCAATATAAATTTTTACCTCAGTTAAGTGTTTTGGTCTCTTGTTTTTCAAATTTTTTTGAAGAAAAGTGACTGAGCAGAAAGTTGAAGAAAGATAATGCATCAGTATAGGTGGCTGAGCGATACCCTAGGAAATTAGGCACACTGCATGTGCTCAAACTATACAATCGAAATACCGTTCAAAGATTCACAGGTCTGCCAAAAATATCAACTCCAAGCCCAGACTTTAGAAAGAGGCTGAAGCCTTCAAGTGAAAAGTTTAATGAAGACATTAAAAGACACAAAAGATGATTCAATGGATAAATGTAATCATGTTACTGAATTTTAAATTTTTTTATTCAAACCCTTATTTTATAAATTAGCAATTTTAGTTACTGAGGAAATAAAATGGCAGTTGAAATGTTTTCATAAAGCATTTTGTGAAAACCTGGTGGCCAGACTGTGCAGTCAGGGTAATGAATTTACATAGGTAAATCCCATAATAAATGCTATATTATTATGGGCATTTATAATGGGAAAATGTTGACCCAAAAGTGTGACAAAAATGTGACATCTGGAAGTCAAGTACCACAGGCAAGATTTTTAATATATATATATTTTTTTATTTATTCGTTCATGGGATGTGGGCGTCGCTGGCAAGGCCGGCATTTATTGCCCATCCCTAATTGCCCTTGAGAAGGTGGTGGTGAGCCGCCTTCTTGAACCGCTGCAGTCCATGTGGTGACGGTTCTCCCACAGTGCTGTTAGGAAGGGAGTTCCAGGATTTTGTCCCAGCGACCATGAAGGAACGGCAATATATTTCCAAGTCGGGATGGTGTGTGACTTGGAGGGGGACGTGCAGGTGGTGTTGTTCCCATGTGCCTGCTGCTCTTGTCCTTCTAGGTGGTAGAGGTCACGGGTTTGGGAGGTGCTGTTGAAGAAGCCTTGGCGAGTTGCTGCAGTGCATCCTGTGGATGGTACACACTGCAGCCACTGTGCACCGGTGGTGAAGGGAGTGAATGTTTAGGGTGGTGGATGGGGTGCCAATCAAGCGGGCTGCTTTATCTTGGATGGTGTCGAGCTTCTTGAGTGTTGTTGGAGCTGCACTCATCCAAGCAAGTGGAGAGTATTCCATCACACTCCTGACTTGTGCCTTGTAGATGGTGGAAAGGCTTTGGGGAGTCAGGAGGTGAGTCACTCGCCGCAGAATACCCAGCCTCTGACCTGGAGTTAGACCATTTAGGAGTGAAATCAGGAAGCACCTTTTCACGCAAGTGGGAATCTGGAACTCTCTCCCAAAAGGCCGTGGATACTGGGGGTCAATTGGAGCTTTCAAGAATGAGATCAATAGATTTTTGTTGGCTAAGGGTATCAAGGGATATGGAGCAAAGGTGGGTAAATGGAGTTGAGGTGCAGATCAACCATGATCCATTTCAATGGCATAACAGGCTACAGGGACTGAATGGCCTCCTCCTGTTCCTATGTGTGTCGTGATTTCTGAGTAGTTTAATTTTGAGTGAAATGCAGGTCCTCTTACCGTGCAGTGTAAGTGACTAATAAAGAAAAATGAGACAAAGCAAGGCATCTTGTTCTCTTTATTTAAATTCATGAATATTTGCTCATTTAACAGCATGCTGTAGAACTGTATCAAGCCAGAATACACACACTGTATACTGACACTGAATACACACACTGTATATTGACACTGAATACTCTATAATGCACTTGAGATTAGCGTGTAATAATAATAATGTGATTCGATTGGCTGGTGAGCAGGCACTAATCTCCAACGTTTTTAAAGTGGTACTACGCACGCTCTTTAAAAGGACATAACACCCGATTATTTGCACGGGGTTATTATGTAGGAACACAACAGGTCCTATTACACAGTGACACCTTTTATGTTCATACATTACAGCCCGTGTAACACTAATAGCAATAGCTGCACCGGTCAGACTACAAAGCAGAGCTAATGTTTTAATGCGCAATAGGTAAAGTACTGATAGTAGAAAGAGCAGCACATGTCAGACACACATTTCCTGATGTGGCAAAAAAAAACACCAAAAAATAAAATAATTTTGGATGGAGTGAGAGACAAAGGAGGTCAAGGGAGCGAGCAGTAGATTGAATCCGCTGCCATAGTCTAGAAACACAGGAACATACAGGACTAAAACAGATCGCTGTATTCCATCTTATACTCCCTCCACTGCTTCCTTCTGAAAAAAGCTCTCAACTCCCTCGAGTTCACCTCCAGTCCTCCTGGACAATCCGTTCCACACTTTCAAGCCTCAGTGCGAAGTAGTTGAATCTAACCCGTCTGTTCCCTTCCCCTCTGCAGGTCCCACATGCACGTTACATTTTTAATAATTATACTGTTCACTGCTGAGACCTTTGGCCCCAATATTAATGGGGAGCCAGGGAGGGTGCGCGGGAGGCCGAAATCACCCGAAGAACTCAGCAGGGCCTCGTTCCCATATTGTAAGACCAAGTCCCACACGGCAGCCGGCCAAATTGACAGCCTGGCTGGCGGGAGGGCGCAGCTGGGGACCCATGGGGACGGTCCCTGGCACTGGGAAGGGAGCATCAGCTTTGGACCGCAATCAGGGGGGCGGGGGAGGCCAAAGGCTTCCTTGAGGGGCCTGGTGGGAGCACTCCTGGTCCACAAGGAGTGCAAAAAGAGGCGCTTACCTTGGGGGGCCAGCAGCTCCCGCCTCAAATCTGCTGCCAGGAATCGGACAGCGCCAGCTTCCCCCTCACTCACGAATAAATTTAAGTCACGGCACCGATCATGTCATCAGGCTGCGGCCTTGGTATGTTAATTAGGCCCCGCCTGCCTTTTGCAGGAGCCACGTCCATGGCCTAATTTCTGCACTTTAAAATTTAAAGGGGCGGGAATGGGCCCAAGTTGCCCAGTCCTGATATTTTAACCCCTATGGAGGGAGACAGCTAAAATCGAGGCCGATTAGTGTCTCACGCTAGATGATTTGATAAGAGTTTTTGTCAATGTTGTACTCAAAATCTGATGAGAAAATACAACCAAACTCAGGTTACCTCCCACTCCCCCCACCCCAGCCCAGGTTTGAGCAGTCCCTCTGGGAATTTCTAAAATGATAAACCAGTCACTAGAAATTTATTTTTCAAAATTGAAGTCCATTTTCCCATTTACTCCTGTGCTTTGTGAAGTGGAGATATGATTAGTTATTAAGGTTTTCAGTGACTTTTCATCATTTGTCAAGAAAGCTTCAGCTCTCTTTCCCCCTGCCCCAACTCCTGCACTGGATCAATCCCATTCTCCCATCACCCCCTGTGCTCCCTGACCTACATTAGCTCCAGGTCCGGGAACGCCTCAATTTTAAAATTCTCATCCTTGTTTTCAAATCCCTCCATGGCCTCGTCCCTCCCTATCTCTGTAACCTCCTCCAGCCCTACAACCCTCCGAGATCTCTGCGCTCCTCCAATTCTGGCCTCGTGCATCCCCGATTTTAATCGCTCCACCATTAGCAGCAATGTCTTCAGTTGCCTGGGCCCTAAGCTCTGGAATTCCCCCCCCCCCCTAGACCTCTCTACCTCTCTCTCCTCCTTTAAGGCGCTCCTTAAAACCTAACCCTTTGATCACTTGTCCTAATATCTCGTCAATTATTGTTTGATAACGCTCCTGTGAGGCACCTTGGGACATTTTACTATGTTAAAGGTGCTATATAAATGCAAGTTATTGCCCCTTCCCCTCCACTGGGTCATTCCCAACCCCTGCCCCAATCCCTGCACTGGGTCATTCCCAACCCCTGCCCCAATCCCAATCCCTGCCCTGGCCAAATCTCATCCCTTGCACTAGGCTAATCTGCCCCCTGCATTGGTCCAATCCCATCCCCTACACTGGCTTGATCTTACCCAGGGAAAGCCAAAATCCTGCTCCTTATCCCACTTAAATTATATTCTTTACCTTTCGCCAATCCCTGCACTGCTCCAATCCGACCCTTCCCTCTGCTGATCCCACGCCCTACACCCCTCCAATTCCACTTGCACCTTGTCTCAATCCCACTCTTCGCCCTCCCCCGATCCTGCCTTTTGTACCTGATTCTGGAGTTGATATTACAGCCCCCACTATTACAAACTCATGGAGATTTGGAAAGGAGTCGCTGTTACTGAGGATTGCATGCTGAATATATGAGAGCCTTCGCTGGCTCAGAGTTCAAAGTTTATTATACTGGGAGGATTGTGATAAGTGAAGCTTTACTGCATTATTTCCAATAACTAGAGTTCACAGTATAATAATGTTATATCTCTATAAAGGACTGGAAACTTCTGGATGTCGCTGCAAGTCAGAGGCTGAAGAGAGCTTTACTATGGAGTCAATCCATCCCGGCAAGTTAGCAAAAGTGCAACTTCCACAACAGCACGGAATGGACGCTTTGTTTGAGATATCAGTAACCATTGGCCCTATTGGTGCCAACTCATTATGGGTCTACAGACAACGCTATCACAGGTACTGGCCTATAAAATACCCACAGCCATTAGGGTCAGGGGAGGGAATGGCACCAGTACCAACAGAGCATTATCTGTTAAACAATAGTGATTCCCTGATTGTGTGCATGTCACTGGGTTATTAGTTAAATCTAGTACCAAAAATATCATTTGATAGAAGGACACAGTCAGTTTAGACGGAGTGATGGACAAAACATGGATAGATGGAGAGTTATACTCACTATTCCTCCTCCCATCATCCTCACTATGTTGAAATCAAGATCCTTCACACCATCTCCTACTCTAATTCATCTTTCCCATGGCCCTCAAACAGTGGAACTCTTCACCTCCCTCACTTTTGCCTTCCTCCTATAATCCTCAGTCTATTAAAACCCAAGCTTGGTGGCAGCTAAGCTCTTCCTCATGTCGCTGATCTTCTCTCCAACTCCTCTCAGTGGTGTCCTGTCTTGACCTCAATTAAACAAAAAACAATATGAAGAACATGTTTGAAACAATGCTACCTGATTTCATAAAGCTGTTTTTCTTTTATAAGGTCATTAATATACAGAAGCGACCAATTCAATCCATTCATTTTACTTGTAGAAAAAAAATTGGGTGCCTACAATAAAAAGTGATTGAAAGAGCAGTGCATTTATTTGTGGCACTGGCCGTGGTTATGCTCGGACTGGGAGTATTCACCCAGTCTCTCTCCTTCTATCTTGCATTAGTATTATTTATGTTGCAGTTGAAGCCTCACACCCTGTGTATGATGTAGGGCCCACTGCTAATCCCAGGCCAGTGACGGTAATCCCAGGCCACTGACACTGATCCCAGGCCAGTGACGATAATCCCTGGCCAGTGACGCTGATCCCCACTGATCCCAGGCCAGCGACAGTTATCTCGGGCTGATCTCCACTGATCCCAGGCCAGCGACAGTTATCTCGGGCTGATCTCCACTGATCCCAGGCCAGCGACAGTTATCTCGGGCTGATCTCCACTGATCCCAGGCATCGATGCTGATCCCAGGCCAGCGACTGTTATCCCAGGCTGATCCCAGGCCAGCGATGCTGATCCCAGGCTGAACCCCACTAATCACATGCCAGCAACGGGTCTTCTATATGATGTGATGAGTTGACAGATACAATCATGTGCAAAGAAAGTCGAGTGAGAGATGGAATCGCAGGGTGGTACCCCTGGATACAATACTGTCTCAATAACTATGTGGACTGAACAGGTGCCAGAGATATGGCAATGTGGTTTTTGAATAATTGTCACACAGATATTCTTGTATAAACGTCATTCTTGTTTGGAATACCTTTATGTGTTTTTGTGTCAGTTATCAAAATTGTCGCAGTTTCGGATTACCTTGGGGGAAGTAACTGTTTTATGCAGCACATTTTAGAAATTATTCACTATGTATGGAGTGGAACTTTTCACTTCCTAAGACTTATTACTTGAATTCTAAGCAGAGAAAATGAATCTTTAAAAGAAAAGAAAATTTACCTTTGATAGAGACGAGGAGCTGGTCAGTGAGAAAGAAGCACTGAGGGAATGGAGATGGAGGGAGAGATACACTGAGGGATTGGAGATGGAGGGATTGGAGATGGAGGGATAGACAGATTGAGGGATTGGAGATGGAGGGAGAGATACACTGAGGGATTGGAGATGGAGGGAGAGATACACTGAGGGATTGGAGATGGAGGGATAGACAGAGTGAGGAACTGGACATGGAGGTAGAGATTCACTGAGGGATTGGAGATGGAGGGAGAGATGCACTGAGGGATTGGAGATGGAGGGAGAGATGCACTGAGGGATTGGAGATGGAGAGAGAGATACTGAGGGATTAGAGATGATGGGATAGACACAGTGAAGGACTGGAGATGGAGAGAGAGAGTTACAGAGGGATTAGAGATGGAGGGATAGACACAGTGAAGGACTGGAGATGGAGAGAGATACTGAGGGATTAGAGATTGAGGGATACACAGTGAGGGATTGGAGATGGAGGGATAGGAGATGGAGGGAGAGATGCACTGAGGGACTGGAGATGGAGGGACTGACAGATTACAGGACTAGAGCTCTACACTGATGTTAATTGTAAGCTGCCAAGTTGCTTGGTCTTTGAGCTGGTCGGAGCTGGAAAGTAACTGTGCTGAGTTGGTGGGTTGAACTTGCAGCCCTCATTATACACTGTGGATCATTGGGTCATGGTGGTCATTCCTTCAATTCAAGTAACGCCACAGCCAACTATTTTGAATGAAGCAGCACTTACCCTCGTGTTCTTGTGCTCCCAGAATCTCTACCCTCCCCCCAGCTTACATCATTGTATGGACAGTTACAGCCAGGAATACCACCGTTCCCCTTCTGACCAGTGATATTGAAGCTGACTGTTACCAGTGCCCATCTCCCCCATCAAGTAAAACCACTGAAGTTCTGGAATGGCAGAAGTGTCAGATAAATGAAAGGTTCCCAGTAAGGCAGTCCCAAGTTCTGGTTCTGCAAAATTTGCCACACAGTTTCGGGATATGTTCGTGATAGTACCATTGATATGTATACTTTAATTAAGCGCTGTATTATTGAAGGATATTGATAGAAGGCGACTGATTTCCTCATATAGACCCTTCACTGATCAGCTTCTGGATCCAGCCAGCAGCATCATTCTCTTTATTTCCAATATTTCTTCTCAAAATCTGAGGAAGTAAATCAAGAGGAATTAGTACAGATGCTCGTTTAAATTGGTACAATAAGCGTTTGATAACTGTCATGTTTAATTATCGGGGGATTTGCGAGCAGCCCCCCCCCCCCGTGGCATTGAGCAGACTTGTTGTATAAGTCTCTCGGCCTCCAGTCAATGCCTGACCAATGCAGATGTTGATGAGCTGGGATTCAGGGCTATCCTCTCTCCTTGTCTAGCTCTCCATCAGAAGGCACCGAATGTTATCAGGAGGTAGGGTTCGTTCAGCTTCTATATAGCAAGTGAAAGGGGCCCATTAAAATGGAACCATTCAATAGAACTATAGGGGAGGTAGTTTACTCTTCCTCTGAGCAAATGCCAAGCCTCCACTTATCAACTACCCACAATGACATGACTGAAATCAAGCAATGGAGAAATCGCAGGCACAGACCCACGTCCCATCACCATGTGTGGGGGAATCACAGACACAGACCCATGTCCCATCACCGTGTGTGGAGGAATCAGAGGCACAGACCCATGTCCCATCACCGTGTGTGGAGGAATCACAGTCACAGGCACAGACCCATGTCCCATCACCGTGTGTGGGGGAATCACAGACACAGACCCATGTCCCATCACCGTGTGTGGAGGAATCACAGTCACAGGCACAGACCCATGTCCCATCACCGTGTGTGGGGGAATCACAGACACAGACCCATGTCCCATCACCGTGTGTGGAGGAATCACAGGCACAGACCCATGTCCCATCACCGTGTGTGGGGGAATCACAGACACAGATCCACGTCCCATCACCGTGTGTGGGGGAATCACAGACACAGACCCACGTCCCATCACCGTGTGTGGGGGAATCACAGACACAGACCCATGTCCCATCACCGTGTGTGGGGGAATCACAGGCACAGACCCATGTCCCATCACCGTGTGTGGGGGAATCACAGACACAGACCCATGTCCCATCACCGTGTGTGGGGGAATCACAGGCACAGACCCACATCGCATCACCGTGTGTGGGGGAATCACAGACACAGCCCCCCATTCCAATCATGGAGGGGGTGGGGGTGAGATATCGTAGACAATTGTGTCCCGTCACTGGGGGGGGGGGGGGGGCGGGGGGGTAGAAATTGCAGACACAGACTCAACTCCCGTCACTGACCATCACAGCTCCTGGCTGATTATCGCAGGGCAGTAGTAGGGTTGCTGACTGTTGGAGGTGAAAGGGTGGAGTCCATAACGAGAATATTTGGAAAAGTGAGACTAATGTAAATGAAAACACTAGGAGGATCGAGGGGATTAAGCCTTGACGTACCTCTATCTAAGTTCTTTGGGGGGATCTCCCTGAGCAGCTCCACCTTCTCCCTGGACATTGCAGCCTTTTCCTTTAGTATGTTGTTCTTGTAGTCTGCTAAAAATGAGAACAGCATTATTCTCACTCTGCAACAAGCACAAACGTACAGGCCAGCCACCCTCCCCCTCCCAGCCGCGCCCCCCCCCCCACCACCTCAACCACCCTCCCACTCTCAGCCGCCCTCCCCCTCCCTCCGTCTCTCTCCCAGAAACCCTCCCCCTGACAGCCACCCTCTCCCAACCATCCTTCCCCTCCACCCCCCACCAAACACCCTCCCTCTCTCCTGTCTATATACTGGTGACTGTGCTGCAGAAAGTCACCTTCCCACGTGGTCAGAGATATGTCTTCACCCTTAGGCTAGTGTAACACAAAGACAGGCCTTCAGTGATACAGGACGGGATGACGCTCCTGTCGGTGTAATCTGATGATATAATTCCTGGCAACCATGTGGCATAAACAAGTGAATTAGTAGGGGTCTGAAAATTGGGATTGTGTCAGAGAAATTTAAATGAACACCATAGAATCGTAGAAAATAATGGCACAGAAGGAGGCCCATCGTGTCCGTGCCAGCCGAAAATGAGCCACCCAGCCTAATCCCACTTTCCAGCATTTAGTCTGCAGCTTTGTCGGTCACAGCACTTCAGATGCACATCCAGGTATTTTTTAAATGAGTTGAGGGTTTCTGCCTCTCCTACCCTTTCAGGCAGTGAGTTCCAGACCCCCACCACTCTCTGGGTGAAAAAAAAATTCTTCAGCTCCCCTCTAATCCTTCTACCAATCACTTTCAATACATGCCCCCTTGTTATTGACCTCTCTACTAAGGGAAATAGGTCCTTCCTATCCAATCTATCTAGGCCCCTTATAATTTTATACACCTCAATTAAATTACCCCTCAGCCTCCTCTGTTCCAAAGAGAAAAACCCCAGCCTTTCCAATCTTTCCTCACAGCTAAAATTCTCCAGTCCTGGCAACATCTTCATAAATCTCCTCTGTACCCTCTCTAGTGCAATTACATCCTTCCTGTAGTATGGTGACTAGAACTGTACGCAGTACTCAATCTGTCGCCTTAACCAGTGTTTTATACAGTTCCAGCATAACCTCCCTGCTCTTATATTCTATGCCTCGGCTAATAAAGGAAAGTATGAAAGGAAAGTTCCCAGAAATGCTAGGGAACCAAGGGACTAGTGAGACTGAAAGCCGATAAATCCCCAGGGCCTGATAATCGGCAACCCAGAGTACTAAAAGAGATAGCCATGGAAATAGTGGATGCATTAGTTGTCATCTTCCAAAATTCTATAGATTATGGAACAGTTCCTGCAGATTGGAGGGTGGCAAGTGTAATCCCACTATTTAAAAAAGGAGGGAGAGAGAAAACAGGGAACTACAGACCGGTTAGCCTAACATCAGTAGCAGGGAAAATGCTAGAGTCTATTATAAAGGATGTGATAACAGAACACTTCGAAAATATCAATGGGATTAGGCAGTCAACATGGATTTGTGAAAGGGAAATCATGTTTGACAAACCTACTGGAGTTTTTTGAGGATGTAACTGGTAGAATAGATAAGGAAGAACCAGTGGATGTGGTTTATTTGGATTTTCAGAAGGCCTTTGATAAAGTCCCACATAAGAGGTTAGTGTGCAAAATTAAAGCACATGGGATTGGAGATAATATACTGGCATGGATTGAAAATTGGTTAACAGACAGGAAACAGAGAGTAAGAATAAATGGGTCTTTTTCAGGGTGGCAGGTGGTGACTAGTCGGGTACCGCAGGGATCAGTGCTTGGGCCCCAGCTATTCACAATGTATATCAATGATTTGGATGAGAGAACCAAATGTAATATTTCCAAGTTTGCTGACGACACAAAACTAGGTGAGATTGTGAGCTGTGAGGAGGATGCGAAGAGGCTTTGAGGCGATTTAGACAAGTTGAGTGAGTGGGCAAATACATGGCAGATGCAGTATAATGTGGATAAATGTGAAGTTATCCACTTCAGAAGGAAAAACAGAAAGGCAGAGTATTATTTAAATGGTGATAGATTGGGGAATGTTGATGTACAAAGGGACCTGGGTGTCCTTGTACACCAGTCACTGAAAGTAAACATGCAGGTGCAGCAAGCAGTTAGGAAGGCAAATGGTATGTTGGCCTTCATTGCAAGAGGATTTGAGTGTAGAAGCAAGGAAGTCTTACTGCAGTTATACAGGGCCTTGGTGAGACCACATCTGCAGTATTGTGTGCAATTTTGGTCTCTTTACCTAAGAAAGGATATACTTGCCATAGAGGGAGTGCAGCGAAGGTTCACCAGACTGATTTTTGGGATGGCAGGACTGTCGTATGAGAGATTGGGTCGACTCGGCCTGCATTCACTCGAGTTTAGAAGAATGAGAGGGGATCTCATTGAAACATATAAAATTCTGACAGGATGCAGGGAGGATGTTTCCCCTGGATGGGAGGTCCAGAACGAGGGGTCACAGTCTCAGGATACGGGGCAGGACATTTAGGACTGAGATGAGGAGAAATTTCTTCTCTCAGAGTGATGAACCTGTGGAATTCTCTACCACGAGAAGGCTGTGGAGGCCAAGTCACTGAATATATTTAAGATGGAGCTAGATAGATTTCTAAATACAAAAGGCATCAAGGGGTATGGGGAGAGAGGTATGGGAATATGGTATTGAGATAGAGGATCAGCCATGATCATATTGAGTGGCGGAGCAGGCTCGAAGGGCCGAATGGCCTACTCCTGCCCCTATTTTCTATGTTTCTATGTATTCCATATGCCTTCTTAGCCACCTTATCTACCTGTCCTGCTACCTTCAGGGATCTGTGGACATGCACTCCAAGGTCCCTTTGTTCCTCTACATCTTTCAGTATCCTGCCATTTATTATGTACTCCTTTGCCTTGTTTGCCCTCCCCAAATGCATTACCTCACACTTCTCTGGATTGAATTCCATTTGCCACTTTTCTGCCCACCTGACTAGTCCACTAATATTTTCCTGCAGTCTACAGCTTTCCTCCTCACTATCAACCACACGGCCAATTTTCGTATTATCTGCAAACTTCTTAATCATGCCCCCTACATTTAAGTCCAAATCATTAATATATGTCACAAAAAGCAAGGGACCTAGTACTGAGCCCTGCGCAACCCCACTGGAAACAGCCTTCCAGTCTCAAAAACACCCATCGACCATTACCCTTTGCTTCCTGCCACTGAGCCAATTTTGGAACCAACTTGCCACTCTCCCTTGGATCCCATGGGCTTGTACTTTTTTGACCAGTCTGCCATGTGGGACCTTGTCAAAAGCCTTGCTAAAATCCATGTAGACTACATCAAATGCACTACCCTCATCGACTCTCCTTGTTACTTCCTCAAAAAATTCAATCCAGTTAGTCAGACACGACTTTCCCTTAACAAATCCACGCTGACTGTCCTTGATTACTCCGTGCATTTCTAAGTGATGGTTTATCCTGTCCCTCAGAATTGATTCCAATAATTTGCCCACCACCGAGGTCAGACTGACTGGCCTGTAATTACTCAGTATATCCCTCGCTCCCTTTTTAAACAACGGTACAACATTAGCAGTTCTCCGATCCTCCGGCACCACGCCTGTATCCAGTGAGGATTGGAAAATGATGGTCAGAGCCTCCACTATTTCCTCCCTTGCTTCTTTTAACAGCCTGGGATACATTTCATCCGGCCCTGGTGATCTATCTACTTTCAAAGATGCTAATCCCCTTAATACTTCCTCTCTCACTAAGTTTATCCCATCCAATATTTCACACTCCTCCTCCTTAACTACAATGTCTGCATCGTCCCACTCTTTTGTGAAGACAGACGCAAAGTATTCATTAAGAACCATACCAACATCTTCTGCCTCCACACATAAGTTACCTTTTTGGTCTCTAATAGGCCCTACTCTTTCCTTAGTTATCATCTTGCTCTTAATGTATTTGTAAAACATCTTTGGGTTTTCCTTGATTTTACTTGCCAATATTTTTTTATGCCCTCTCTGCTTTCCTAATTTCCTTTTTAATTTCTCCCCTGCACTTTTTATACTCCTCTAGGCTTTCTGTAGTATTGAACTCTCGGCGTCTGACATAAGATTTCCTTTTCTGCCTTATCTTACCCTGTATGCTCCTTGACATCCAGGGGGCTCTAGATTTGGCAGCCCCACCCTTTTTCTTTGTGGGAACATGTTTGGACCAGTCTAGTGATTGAGAATAACAGTTTTGCTTCAGTGTATCAGTGTGTAAATGCACCACCTATTGGAACACTGAGTCATTCAGACCAGGTCTATGCTGTTAGCAGACCTCAGCCTGGGCTGGCATGGGGTTAGGGTGCTCTCAGTTGTCTGAGTCATCTTGGGCTAGAGAGAGGGAGGAGGAATTAGCCACGGTTCCTATTCTGGATCACTGTC
This sequence comes from Heptranchias perlo, assembly GCF_035084215.1. Taxonomy (NCBI): domain Eukaryota; kingdom Metazoa; phylum Chordata; class Chondrichthyes; order Hexanchiformes; family Hexanchidae; genus Heptranchias; species Heptranchias perlo. Next base: position 1,719,188 of record NC_090356.1, on the reverse strand, counting down.
TGGTGCTGGAAAATGCGGGTGTTTGGATGTTGGGTTTGGTTATCATGCACCCTACAGCCAAATGTCACAAAACCATGTACGTTAATAGAATTGGAGGCCATTTGACCCATCATGTCTGTGCTGGGTCTTTACTAGAGCAATAAGTAATTAACTCCACTGCCCCACTCTCTCCCTATAGACGTTTATAGCAAAGTCTCCAGCTGGTACACTTTGTCTAGGTTCACACAAGGATGGCCACTTGGGTGAGGTACTGATGACCATGGAACACGTTCCCTGCCATACGTCAGTGCCTTCAGAACAGGAGGGGAGCAAAACCAGAAAAACCATAGGTATCTGTGATGGGCACAACGTAAGTGATAGATTCATGGCTCAAACTCGTATTCTCTCCCCACAGTACAATAAGTGCTGGTGATACGATTGTTTTGCTCCTTGTTACTCTTTCATTGGTTTGCCAGCTCATGCAGTGATTGCTGATTCACTTTGTATCTTCAAAAAAGAGCGGGACCAGTTCCTAGCTCGGGCAGAGATCATGGCATTCAAAAGGCGGGTGGAATACTAATCAATATAAATCATGGTCAGTGTGGGCTCCTGGACTAGTTTTGAACGCTTCAAGGGTCGGAAAGGAGTTGTCCCAATATCCCCCCCTAAATTGGCCTTGGGTATTCTTTTTTTTTTGCCTCTCCCATGAGATTACAGGGCTGCTGGGGGGGTGGGGGTTGTTGTGAATAATGATGCTTGAGGCATCATGACTGTGTGGGGCAGGCTTGATGGAGCAGCTAGTCTTTTCCTGTCCACCATTTTCGTATCTTCGTATGACAAGGAGCAAGAGATCGGGACCAGGGTTGTGGGTGAGCAAAGACAGTGACTGTGCACTGTGAATGTACCTTTCAGTCAGCAAGTCTTACCGATGTCACACGTACCCAGTTTTATTTCCTCATTTTTGTTCGGTCTCAGGTCAGTCGTGTCAACTACAAAATCGTTGAGGGTGTCTTCTGTTCTCCTGTTGGTTTGAGCAGAGAGCATAGATTGAGACAGTGACCTTTGGCAGTCAGTGAAGCTCCTGAGAAAAATGCTTATTTGTATTTATTTTTGGTTTCTTTTGAAATTGCATTACAATTCTGCCATTGTTCTGGTATAGACTGCTATCTGTATAAAGTTAAAGAAAAATTATTTTACTACCGTATATGCCTATGTATAAGGGAACATGAATATGAGATTAGCTCCCCTAAGAAAAAACATTGTTACTCCTTAGAAGATGCCCCATCAGTATCCAACACTCCCCAGAGAGCACATTTTAACATGCACTGTTTCATGCAGTGCTAATATTGTACACAGACAAGAAGCAGAACATCAAAACCTGAGAGAAGGAGCAGGAGATCAGGAGCCTGAGAGAGGGGAGCAGGCGACTGGGAGCCAGATTGGTGCGGGAAAGTCCAGAATAAGAAGCTGAATGGGACTGATGCAGGAGCAGATGAGTGCACACCCCAGAATGAGCCACAGTGCCATCCAATGTCTTGTGTACAAGATGACCCCGTATTCAGGGCAAATAGGAATGGGCAATAAATGCCAGCCTTGCCAGCGACGCCCACATCCTGAGAACGAATATTAAAAAAAATTCCACCACACAGATTCCTCACCCAGCAGGGTGCAACCTTTGCAACCAGAATCCTTGAGTTCTCCAGGAAAGGAGCATGTTTTCTGCCGGCTGAGATGCTTGCAGCTTCAGCATTTGGCTTTCCCTCACCACAGGATGCCCCACCCAGAGAGCGAGGGGGAGGTTAAGAACTGCAAACCCCTGGCAGAAATCCCTGCAATACGTGGCTGCAGGCCTCCATCCAAAGGCCTTTGATTTAAAATCAGTGATTCTCTGGTTAGCTGCTCAGGTCATGTGATAAGAGTACAGTTTGATCAACAAGTCTTCCAAAGAGTTTGTTTGTGCTGGCAGTGAGAGGAGGGCGAATGATGAGTCAACACTTACGGCCGAGATGTCTTCACATTGTACTGAAGACCTAAAAAAAAAGGAAAACACAGTTGTGAGCCAAAATAATTCAAAGAGCAGGCACACAACCCACATCTGCTGTCTGTTTAGTGGGTCGTGCAGGCCTGTGTGACAAAGTTGCATTTTGAACTCAACTATCCTGAGTTTAGGAACACAGAAATAGGAGGAGGCCATTCAACCCCTCGAGCCTGCTCTGTCATTCAATTAAATCATGGGTGATCTGTACCTTAACTCCATTTACCCACCTTTGCTCCATTGATACCCTTACCTAACAAAAATCGATCAATCTTGAAAGTTTTGCTCATTTGGGAGAGAATTCCAGATTTCTACTACCCTTTGTGTGAAAAGTGCTTCCTGATTTCGCTCTTGAATGGCCTAGCTTTAATTTTAAGATTGTGCTCCCTTGTTCTTGATATTTTCAAAACAGGGCAGTGGTGCGGTGTATTGATGCACAGACACACACACGTACACACACACACACATACACACATATACACAGACAGACACACATATACACAGACAGACACACACAGTGTTGGACACAGGTTTCAGCCCACGATGCCCATGAGGTGAATCTCTGATCTCTTCCGCCTTTTCATGGGAAGGCACAGGCCGGCAGCTCCCACACAGGAATGGAGGTAGGGGAGGGCAAAATGAACCTTTCCCACACACCTCCCAGTGACCGACTAGTGAGCAGCGCAGAAGAAAATCCCTCCCCGTGCACTGGACAAGGGTCTTAAAGGGGGAAAGAGGCAGGGAAATATAAAATAGGTAACGGTAAAAAAATAAAAAGGAAACTGCAGACATCACCTCTCTTTCTCTGTCTGTGGGTAATCAGGGCAATGATGGTTATCAGGATGGCCAGGAGAAGTAGTGTTGCCAGGATATATCCAAGTTGATGAAGGAAATGTGAAGAATGTTCTGGAATAAAAACGTTGATGACTCTCGGGACTTCAACTGATGTAGATGCTAAAAACACAAACAAACATATAAATAGTTTCCAAAAATAAAGTCACTCATTCAAGACTGGAATCCAGACATTGTCGACTCTGCCTAGTCCTCCTGTTGCATTGTTAGTGGGCACTCTGGGGACTGAAGCTTGGTTGTGAAGTTTAAGCTAATAATGTGGCCTGAGTCTTTAAAGACTCTGCTCCGGGTAACAGTACATGTTTGTAAATTGAAAGAACTTGCATTTATGTAGCACCTTTCACAACCTCAGGAAGTCCCAAAGCACTTTCCAGCCCATTAAGTACTTTTGAAGTGTAGTCACAGTTGTAATGTAGGAAATACAACAGCCAATTTGCACACAGTAAGGTCCCACAAACAGCAATGTGATAATGACCAGGTAATCTGTTTTAGAGTCATAGAGTCATAGAGTTATACAGCACGGATAGAGGCCCTTCGGCCCATCGTGTCCGCGCCGGCCATCAAGCCCTGTCTACTCTAATCCCATATTCCAGCATTTGGTCCGTAGCCTTGTATGCTATGGCATTTCAAGTGCTCATCCAAATGCTTCTTGATGTTGTGAGGGTTCCTGCCTCCACAACCCTTTCAGGCAGTGAGTTCCAGACTCCAACCACCCTCTGGGTGAAAAAGTTCTTTCTCAAATCCCCTCTAAACCTCCCGCCTTTTACCTTGAATCTATGTCCCCTTGTTATAGAACCCTCAACGAAGGGAAAAAGCTCCTTAGTATCCATCCTATCTGTGCCCCTCATAATTTTGTACACCTCAATCATGTCCCCCCTCAGCCTCCTCTGCTCCAAGGAAAACAAACCCAATCTTCCCAGTCTCTCTTCATAGCTGAAGCACTCCAGCCCTGGTAACATCCTGGTGAATCTCCTCTGCACCCTCTCCAAAGCAATCACATCCTTCCTGTGGTGTGGCGACCAGAACTGCACACAGTACTCCAGCTGTGGCCTAACCAGTGTTTTATACAGCTCCATCATAACCTCCTTGCTCTTATATTCTATGCCTCGGCTAATAAAGGCAAGTATCCCATATGCCTTCTTTACCACCTTATCTACCTGTTCCGCCGCCTTCAGGGATCTGTGAACTTGCACACCAAGTGTTGGTTGAAGGATAAGTATTGACCAACACGACGCATTCTCCTGCTTTTCTTCCAAAGGTGTCAAGGGATCTTTTCCATCCACCTGAGAGGTCAGATGGGGCCTTGGTTTAACGTCGCATCTGAAAGACGGCACCTCCGACAGTGCAGCACTCCCTCAGCATTGCACTGGAGTTTCAGCCGAGATTTAATGCTCAAGTCTCTGGAGTGGGGTTTGACTCCACGACCTTCTAACTCAGAGGTGGGAGTGCTACCCACTGAGCCACAGCTACACCTGCTGAAATTGCTGAGGTCAATTAGAGGTAGGTACATTGCTTGTAAGTTTCAGATCACAAGTTAGAAGAATGTGATGGGGTAATTATCGGTTTCTATAGAATAGTGAGTGAGATTGGTCGAGTGACCTCCCAAACCGACACTTTGTGTGCTCTGTCAATCATTCAAAGAGCATTTTCACCCTACAATAAGTGCATTTATATAAAATGTCACAGTGAAATCTTACACAGTGATTCCAATCTGTATTATATTTAAGTTTTGAGAAGTGTCTGTCACACTTCAAGTGTCACACTTTGTCACACATGAAGATTTCTGTGCCACACTTAAAAACAAGTTATAAAAAAAGAGAAAGAAAGCCAGTCATTTCCTGCAAGTTTCTCTTGGCCTCTATTGACCTTATTATATGCTTCGGATCAAATTACAGCACAGAAGGAAGCAATGTGGTTGATCCTAGCTCTTCAACTGGAGCAAGCTGCCTAAGAACATTTAGTCTCTAGTTGACCTCAGGAAGGCATCTTGTGGCCTCATAGTGAAACAGCAGCTTACAAACAGCTGCAGCCTTGTGGTGGAATAATACGTTATGCCTCACACTCTGTATAAAACATTGTATCATCGGCTTATTGTGAGCAACAACACAGGGGATCCAACTGTATTGTAAACAAATTAAGCCAGCAATAATAGACTTTGTGATGTCAGATTGCATCATTGCACTGCCCTCCATTTATAAACATGGCCATATACTTGGGCCTGATGACACCACCCTGTAAACTGAGCCTGAAGCTGGGGTGGGTCTGTGCATGGCATGCCGATATCCGCGGGTCTCTTTCCCTTTTGCAATGTTTTGCCAGATGGCTCAGTGGACAAGTGTGCCTGGGGTCTGGTACTGAGCCACACGGAAGGTCCCAGGTTTGATCCCCAATCTGTTGGATGATCTTAATCAGGGCACGGTTGAAGTGCCACAGTTGGACTCCATGCCCCTGGGCTAGGCAGAGAGAAAAGTAGCAAGGGTTCTCACTCCAATCGCTATCTGGTGACTCCCCACTAGAAAATCCAGCTCATTTTGGGTGGGATGAAAGTAAGTGTTTATGAAGCGGCGGTTATCCCCATATTATTATACAGATCTGAGTGCTGGAATATGAGAAAGGTTGATGAGAAAAAGATACTAACAGGAGAGATGAGTTGGTTGAGAGGAATACAGGGAGTATCCAGGATATCAAGAATCAAGAATGATATAATAAGGATACGGTTTGGACAAGAAACAACAGAAGATCTACAGAAGATCCAAGAAAGACAGCTACGATGGTTTGAACACATTTTAAGTATGGAAACAGCTAGAATACCTTTCATGGCCCTGCACAAAGAGGGAAAAACCGAGGAAGACCAAGGAATAGACAATGTCCAAGTATGACTTGTCACAGAAAGGGATACAAATGACTGAAGCGGCCAGGCTGGTTCAGAACCGACAACAGTGGAGTGAATTCATTCAGCCCAATATATACGTGAAAAGGAATTTGCAGGGCTTTCAGGAAAGAGCAGGGGAATGTGCTGATTGATTCTCTGATTCAATCGTCGCTGCTGAGCTGATGGATGGGAATTTAGTCGTAGTAATAAGGGGAATAGATAGACCAATGCCATTCTCCTGCCTGAAATACTTGGCTAGGTTATTGTGTAAAGTGTCTGTGTGTATACGCAAGCACATACGTGCCAACAATAACAGGATTGAGCTGAGCTATGATACCCCACAGTCGAATAGTCGGATTACACTCACTTTCTGAACTCACATGTGCTCTTGGGTGAGGTATCAGAGAGGTCCAGCTTTTGTGGAAGCATATTCCACCGAGTCAGTCCCTTCAGGAGAGAGGGGGAGAAACCTGGGAGTAATCATTTTAAAAGCTTATTTTGGTTATTGTTCACTGACAGTTTTAGTTCCGGTAATGTGACCCATTGGTGCTGTGGGAGGTTAAATGCACTCAGAGCCAGAAATCTCACGTGACACATTTTTGATGGTCTTCAGCTGGAACTGCGACATCCAAGATAAACATTGCAGCTCTGCGCCCCAGCCCCGTCCCGCCAGACCATATTACCGGAGCTAATCTCTCTGTGGAACATGGCACTCCAACAGAGAGCAGTGTAGTGTTTGCACAGAGCATTCCCAGGTGCTCGTGCCTGGGAAATGTGAGTTAGGCTGGATGGAAAAGGAGTTAAGGCTGTCCTACTTTTGGTTCAGACACAAAACTATGCACGGGGGCTGCCAGGCATGGGAGCCAGGATTAAACGGGCAGCATCACAACCCAGAGAGCTTGCAGGCACATGGAGTCCCTGACTCATTCCTGCACCGAAATCTCCTGCCATGTTGATGTGTTCATCATCGGGGAAAGTCTACGCAGTGACAATTCCTAAGTTATGGTTTTCATTTTCTAATTAATCAAAGATTTAAAAATCAAGCAGTGATTGTGACAGATGCAATCGGTGGTGCAGGAGTTGTGCCATCAGTCACAACATCGTACTGTCCTCCTGGGTATTAACCTGGGCACTTTTATTGGTCAATCAAGTATTCCATGCACAGCAACTGGCACTGAACTGGGTAACAGTCCTGTCAGATACTTTACCAAACTGAAATAAAGTTTAAAAAATCTATTACTGACTGTTGAACAAAATGATTGTATAATCATAGAATCATAGAAGTTACAACATGGAAACAGGCCCTTCAGCCAACATGTCCATGTCGCCCAGTTTATACCACTAAGCTAGTCCCAATTGCCTGAACTTGGCCCATATCCCTCTATACCCATCTTACCCATGTAACTGTCCAAATGCTTTTTAAAAGACAAAATTGTACCCGCCTCTACTACTGCTTCTGGCAGCTCATTCCAGACACTCACCACCCTTTGAGTGAAAAAATTGCCCCTCTGGACCCTTTTGTATCTTTCCCCTCTCACCTTAAATCTATGTCCCCTCGTTATAGACTCCCCTACCTTTGGGAAAAGATTTTGACTATCTACCTTATCTATGCCCCTCATTATTTTATAGACTTCTATAAGATCACCCCTTAACCTCCTACTCTCCAGGGAAAAAAGTCTCAGTCTATCTAACCTCTCCCTATAAGTCAAACCATCAAGTCCCGGTAGCATCCTAGTAAATCTTTTCTGCACTCTTTCTAGTTTAATAATATCCTTTCTATAATAGGGTGACCAGAACTGTACACAGTATTCCAAGTGTGGCCTTACTAATGTCTTGTACAACTTCAACAAGACATCCCAACTCCTGTATTCAATGTTCTGACCAATGAAACCAAGCATGCCGAATGCCTTCTTCACCACCCTATCCACCTGTGACTCCACTTTCAAGGAGCTATGAACCTGTACTCCTAGATCTCTTTGTTCTATAACTCTCCCCAACGCCCTACCATTAACGGAGTAGGTCCTGGCCCGATTCGATCTACCAAAATGCATCACCTCACATTTATCTAAATTAAACTCCATCTGCCATTCATCGGCCCACTGGCCCAATTTATCAAGGTCCCGTTGCAATCCTAGATAACCTTCTTCACTGTCCACAATGCCACCAATCTTGGTGTCATCTGCAAACTTAATTCTCCTAAATTCTCATCCAAATCATTAATATAAATAACAAATAACAGCAGACGATCCCTGAGGCACACTGCTGGACACAGGCCTCCAGTTTGAAATGAGTTGTATCACTGCTGTATATTGGGATGTATCAGTCACACAGCTGTATAATGGGATGTATCAGTCACACAGCTGTATAATGGGGTGTATCAGTCACACAGCTGTATAATGGGGTGTATCAGTCACACAGCTGTATAATGGGGTGTATCAGTCACACAGCTGTATAATGGGATGTATCAGTCACACAGCTGTATAATGGGATGTATCAGTCACACAGCTGTATAATGGGATGTATCAGTCACACAGCTGTATAATGGGGTGTATCAGTCACACAGCTGTATAATGGGGTGTATCAGTCACACAGCTGTATAATGGGATGTATCAGTCACACAGCTGTATAATGGGGTGTATCAGTCACACAGCTGTATAATGGGGTGTATCAGTCACACAGCTGTATAATGGGATGTATCCGTCACACAGCTGTATAATGGGGTGTATCAGTCACACAGCTGTATAATGGGATGTATCAGTCACACAGCTGTATAATGGGGTGTATCAGTCACACAGCTGTATAATGGGGTGTATCAGTCACACAGCTGTATAATGGGGTGTATCAGTCACACAGCTGTATAATGGGGTGTATCAGTCACACTGTTGTATATGTATAGTGTTGCACTGCGATATGTGGTGTTGAGGACTGATGAGATGTGCGTTTGTCAGCCCCTTCTCGTACAAGGACTATCTGGCTTTCCCATTATGAGTTGCCACCTGCCTGGTTTTGAACATTCACTCGACATTTTCTTGGAGTGAAACAAGCGCCAGAAATCTGAGTTTTAAAATTATATTCCAGCGTTCCATTCGCTTACTGTGAGTTGTCCTTTATTCATATTTTTGATGCATTTGCATCAGCAGTAAAGACTAGGCTCAATCCTGCATCCCACCCCCTCCCTGTCCCTTCCAGTCAAAACTGTTAACCTTATTTCTTGGCAGCATACTGAGCAGAGATGCTATTCCCAAGGGAGGGACTAAACTTCCGGACACCAATCGTCCAGGGGCCCTGGCACATCTCCCAGCAACCAGTTGCAGAGCAATCAGCAAGGGTCTGATAGCTGCTTCACCTAGAATATTTTACCAAACACAACACAGGGGTTATTCATTTTCTCCAACAGCCCTCAGTAAAGCCAAAATGCATAAGCCTCTGTTGACCACATTGAATATTGATTTGTCCTAACTTGGACTAACTGTAACTAGCATTTTTAGAAATGGACACAGAAACAGGAGTAGGCCATTCAGCCCCTTGAGCCTGTTCTACCATTCAATTAGATCATGGCCGATCTGTACTCCAACTCCAATGCATGTCAGTTACTATGTCGCATAACATAGTGAAAGCAACATCTTCGAATTTTTTAAATGGCCCTGTACATAGCTAATGGTCTACTCAGACACCAAGGCCCGTGTGTACCAACATCAACAGTATACACAACAGGCCTGCAGTCAAACCATCAACTATCAAATTTTCTGAATGTATTAGATTTCTAAACCACAGCTACCATAACACCCTACCGTCCTGGAATGTGCAGCTGTGAGCACTTCCTATCACCAGCACTGCATTATCAATGATAATTGTCGTCTTTTGCTCCAGTTCAAGGAGAATGCCCAAGTAAAGTAGCAACCTCCTAGTCTCAAAGCCTTGCTTGACCTTTCTTTTGTGTGTGCCTGTGGAACTGGGCCCAATATCCTTCATGCGTGGATTAGAACCACCGGAAGGAGGTGGACTGGTGAGTAGACTGTCAACTCTATCATATCCAGGAGTCCTGGCCATTGAGCTACATGCCACACTTTTGTTTTGACATGTTTTATAGATTTAAAAATAAACGACGAGTTTTTACATCACATCACCCTCTCTTTTTACAAATTAATATGCTCTAATCATTTGTTTTTTGGTAAAACAAATGTTCCTGATTGTTGTTTTTCCCAAGAGATGAAAAATAGAGGGTCTGGAATGCAGCCAGTTCCACATGGTTTCCATCTGCATCGCATCGACTGAACAGGATGCAGTTCATGCCTCTGAAACTTCTGGAAATTCTTAGGAGCAAACTCTCATAAAACAGCTGGGGATGTAAAACACCTTTTAGAGGAACAACAACACCACGAGGTGTGGGTAATGGAAGAGTAAAGGGGAGGAGAGGAGGAGGAAAGGCTGAGGCAAAATGATAATAAGAACAAGCTTTGAATGGCTGGTTGGCACAGCGCTCTCTCCTGCCGAGCCTGTACCAATTAGATGTTGGCTGGGATAAATTATCTGCGTTTTGGAGCAGCAGAAGCAATCTCTTTGATTACGTGCAAGAGCTTTGATGCTGATTTTTTTTATTTGCTTGCATTTAATTAAAATACAAACATCCTCTTTCACCTGAGATTTATTTTTCTGAAGGGTTTCTTTAAGACTGGAGGGTTGGGCTGGGGATCCTGAGCACAGCATTGATGAATAGATGGGATGATGTCCAACACTAGCAATAGCCAGCCTTTGTTTACTTTGGAGTGGACTGCTACTTCCTTACTTCTCCTTCTCCTTTCATGGTAGTGCACTGGATGGAGCTGAAACAACTGATTTCCTTCATCCAGAGGCTTCAGACATGTGCTGTGGCATTCTGAAGCTTGTCATAGCTTCATAATTAATTAAGTTACATTATCCTCTTTCTTTGGCCTTTACTGCCCCAACTTAACATCTTTCAAGGGTTGGGGTCTCACAATTAAACCCCCTTATTATTGGTGTCTCTCTTTCATGTATTTTTCCTTCCTCTCTCAGTCTCCCTACACACTCTTCCATTTCAGGAAACATCCGATGCATGTGACACAATCTCTGTCCCCCTCCAGTGCCCCCCATCATTCTGAAGCACTCCCTGAGCATAAAGAGAGAGTACTAGTCCCTTAAGATTCTCCAAGCAGGAAATTGGACCTCGTTTCACCCATTTCGTAGGTGCAAAATGAGGCAAAAAGGTCCAATTTCGCAGGGTTATGTCCCGGCACCCCAAGGATGTTTAAAATACGTCTGACATCATATTGGCTTGGGCAATGTTCAGGCATCCTTGGCAGCTGCCTTAAACAAGCAATAGGCCCCTTTCATATGCTAATCAGGGGCCTAATGTCTGCTTAAGGACCCCTCTCTGAAATTGGTCAGAAATGCAGCTTTTCCGGTTCCTTAAAGGGATTGCTGAAGTTCAGCAACAGAAAGTTTTTTCTTTTTAACTTACTTTAATGTGGAGCGAGGGGAAGCAGGAATATCCTCCTGGCTCCACAGCACTATTGCGGACCGCTGCCAGCAACTGCTCACGCCTCCCCCTCCCCATCCCAGGACGCACCCAGGGCCACTGACTTACACAAGATTATGACCTGTACACTATATTATATGATGAGCCTCAAAACACAGGACAGCCTGGCAGCAATGACAGTACTACATTGCACTTCCAGCCATGAGCTCAAGTCCTGCCTGTCATTACCGTTAGTAGTGTTTAAAGTGACCCGATCATGGAAGAGTGCAAAATAGTGAGGTGTTCAAAGGAAGACAAATGGAGACCATGACCGAAGTGTGTAAGTGACTGTCGCGTGCTGGTTTCTCTTCCCGGGACCCAGTGAGAAAACAAGGACAGTTGGGATTCGGCACTGATCTATTCTGATTGCTGCAAATCTCAGGGCAGCCAAACACGGCATTATCAAGTGCATTTTATTCTCACGGTTTATTTGGAAGATCATCAAATATCTCTGGCACACAAACAAAAAGGATCAATCTCTTCTTTATACAAAGAGTCTAAATGAAGCATTGTCCTTGTCTCTGAGTCTGAAGCAGTGACTGGAGAATATCATACTGCCCACCTGACATTATCTACTAAATATCAAGAAACATTATATAAAACCTTTCTGAACACAAAGGCAAGAAATAATTTTTTGGTAAACAGCTGCTTGCAAGTGAACCCATTCACCAATCACAGCTAGCTCACAACTGAACCCATTCACCAATCACAGCTAGCTCACAACTGAACCCATTCACCAATCACAGCTAGCTCACAACTGAACCCATTCACCAATCACAGCTAGCTCACAACTGAACCCATTCACCAATCACAGCTAGCTCACAACTGAACCCATTCACCAATCACAGCTAGCTCACAACTGAACCCATTCACCAATCACAACTAGCTCACAACTGAACTCATTCACCAATCACAGCTAGCTCACAACTGAACCCATTCACCAATCACAGCAAGCTCACAACTGAACCTTCACCAATCACAGCTAGCTAACAACTGAACCTTCACCAATCACAGCTAGCTCACAACTGAACCCATTCACCAATCACAGCTAGCTCACAACTGAACCTTCACCAATCACAGCGAGCTCACAACTGAACTTTCACCAATCACAGCTGCTCACAACTGAATTTTCACCAATCACAGTTTGCTCACAACTGAGCCTTCACCAATCACAGCTAGTTCACAACTAAGCTTTCACCAATCACAGCTAGCTCACAACTGAACTCATTCACGAACCATTGTTGACTCACAATTTTCCATCTTTTGCTTTGAGACCTATTTGTTTGGAAAGAATAAACTAGAGTTGAAAGGAGTGTGGGAGAGAGATAGGTTCAAGAAGGGAAGGAGATATAGGGGGTGATTTTAAACCCCACGAACAGGTGGGTTGGGGGCGGGTGGGAGTTGAAAATAGTTGTTTTTTGGGTCGCGACCGCAACTCGGCTTTATTTCCGGGTTTAACGTCGGCGCGTAAAATTACAAACTTCACACTGGGAATGCAAAGTCCGAAAATTTTGCGGTTGTGATCCAAAAACTCCCACCCGTCCCCAACCCACCCGTTCTTGGGGTTTAAAATGACCCCCATAGAGTGTGAATGAGAGAAGGAAGTGGAGAAAGGGAGGTTCAGTGCGGGCTGAGGAAGAGAGGTAGAGACAGGAAGTAGGAAGGAGAAAAATGGCAGACTAGGAGGAAAGAGAGGGCAGAGTAGAGTGGGCAAAGAGAAAAAGGGAGGCAAAGAGACAACACAGTCAAAGTTTCAACCTTTTTAGCGATTGCTTCTGGTACTTCTCTGTATTCAGCCAATAGGTTGTGACCCTAACATGTTCAACAGGGTACAGCCAATAAGATGTCTGTTAAGTGACACGTTTATCACCCACAATGAGATCACATCAGGCTACCTCCTAAATTGGTTGAACGCTGCTGGTGTCCTCTCATAGCAACAACTGGATGAAGAGAGGGTGCTGCAGACTCCTGTGTGGTAGGGGTGGAGACTGCAGAAAGCTTCCCTCATATCCTGGTATGTAAAGACATTGAGCCATACAAACCAGGAATGTCCCGAGTTCAAATCCCAGCCTTGGTTGAGTTAGTTGCTCTCAGCCTTGGCAGCAGTAGGTGTATTACAAGTATCAGCATCCCAGAACTAGTGAAAAATCAACCCGGGTTCCTGCTCCTAATTGCTATTCAGTGACCCCTTTTTAAAATTATGCATATTGGGTCAGAACAGGACCAGGCTCAACTGTGATACCTCCAAATCCTGCTGACACTCCCTGTCTAGGCTAACACATGGAGAATGGTACTCTACCCAGCAAGGATCCACACCTTCAAGAGAGAAGGAACATGGACGCAGGAGTAGGCCATTCAGTCCCTCGATCCTGAACGGAGGGGAGGATGCAAGGAAAAATAAGACCAAGAAATGAGCCTGCCCTGCTCTTTCTTTGTTGTAGAATGTGACACCTAAAGTATCAGGTGAGTGCCTATAAATGTGATGTGTACATTATGGAAACATAATATTAAAAAAATCTTACGTGTTTTATATGTAAAGTTCACTTTGATTGGCTCGGTAATAAAGAGCTTGAAGATGCGTCTCTCATGAATCCCACAGTAATGGTGGTGCAAATCGCACGAGTAGAGTCCTTCATCACCAAAACGAAGGTTAGAAATGGTCAGTGAAAAGTCACCATCATCGAATGCCGTTTCTGATATATTCATCCTTTTCCTGATAAACTGGGGGCCGTAAGATCGCTGCTCCCCGGAAGCGTAGAGGTCAATCAGCCGGTCAGCCTGGTCATGCCAGACACCAGGTGGTGATCTGTCCCAATGGACCACCTGTTGCTCTTCTTCGCTGTGTCTCTCTGTCCAAATGTGGTTGTGATTTTCACAAGGCAGCACCACTGTTGTACCAAGTAAGGCCACCATCACTGCCTTCTCTCCATCCCAAAACCTCCTCACCTTTCTTGCTGTAAGCACAAAACACACTCAGTTAGGGGATATATAAATAATACCAGTCAATCTGTAGTATTGCACATGGAGACCAAGTGTAGTTTTCAGTTCTGTGCGGTTGGAGGCCAGGAGTTAATTGGACCAGGATGGGCCAGGATGTAGAGACATAATTCAGTCCCCATTTTAAAATGATACATTGCGACCTTATTTTTATACTTACTTTATAAATTCCTATGTCCCCCTTTTAAATGGTAACTGGCCATGTAAAATTGTCGCACTGTAATTATACTTTCCTTCCAATGGTGGCACTGTAGTGCCTCCACTGGCGGGAGGGTGTAATTACAGTGTGACACATTTACATAGGCAGTTTCCATTATAAATGTAGACATAGGAATTTATAATGGAAAAAGTTAACAGGAAGTGCACGCAGATATCATATTTTTTATATATATGGGTTGTTAAAATGTTAAAACAGGACAGGCCAAAAGACAAAACCATGGAGAGATGTACTTGTTTCAGGAAGATTAAAGGTTAACTTGGGTTTGTAGGTGTGCAAGACAGCAGAACATATTCGGAATGCCCTAGTTTGAATGGTGTTTCACATCGGGGTAGAACCAGGCTCAGTAGGTCCTATTCATCGTAGCTTGTACAAGGAGGGAAGACTGAGGGAAGTAACAAGTACTTAATAAGTAGTTGATCTATTTATGGTTTTATATGGCACTGTTGTTGAGTGGATGAACAATTTCTTCTGGAAATCATAGCTGGTCCTGTATCTTAAAAGGGGCAACTGATTAAAACAAATAAGCAATACCAGGTATGAGAAACCCAGTCTGCGAAACTGGAAGTTTTAGCTTTTGTATCGGAGAATGGTAATCTCTTACCCTGTAAGGTTGAACCAAAGTTTACTCAGTCCTTGTGATTGGAAGTTATAGTATTTACAGCACAGAAGCAGGCCATTTGGCCCAACTGGTCCATTCCAGTGTTTATGCTTCAGACGAGCCTCCTCCCACCTTACTTCATCTCACCCTATCAACATATCCTTCTATTTCTTTCTCCCTCATGTATTTATCTAGCTTCCCCTTAAATGCATCTATGCTATTCGCCTCAACTCCTCCACATGGTAGCAAATTCCACATTCTAGCCAGTCTTTGAGTAACAAAGTTTCCCCTGAATTCTTTATTGGATTTATTGGTGACTATCTTATATTTATGGACCCTAGCTTTGGACTCACCCACAAGTGGAAACATCAAGTGAGTTGGGTCTTTCCAAATTGGACTTTTTATACGAAATGGTATAACTGTTCACTTGCCTGGCCTCCAGTCCCAGAACCTATATTTACTGTTTCTCACCGTACCCCAAGAGTAATACTCCAGAAACCCAGCAGCCGATTTAATCGTACACTCTGCGCAATGGAATCATCGAGCTGGCTCTTTGTACTCCGTTTAGAGGAAGAGGTAAGAGTGAACGAAGGCATCCCATTCCCATTAGGGTTATCGCAGCATTCAGGCAATCTCGAAAAGTGAATCATCTTAAATTATAAGTTAAGAGAGTCACCCCGCCCTTGGTAGAACCTCCCCCACCCCTCAGTAGAAGCCCCCCTTTGGTACAGCCTCCCCGACAGAAGAGGCTCCCCCACCTCTTGATTGAGCTTCCATCCCCCTCAGTAGAAGCCCCCCCTCGATAAAGCCATTCCCTTTGGTAGAAGCCCCCACTTTGGTAGAGGCCCCCAGTAGAGCCCCCCCCCAACTCGGTAGAGCCACCCCCCTCGGTAGAAGCCCCTCCCTCAGGAGAGGTCCCCCCAGCTAATGGTGGTTTCTCCTGTTGTTCCATTAGATTCTTTCAAAACCACCCTGGTCACATAGCAATTATGTTTCTCCCTGTTCTTTTGCTTTTCTGCTACCTTATTTTTTCCTTATTGTAATTGTTTCCAATCTCACATTTACCCACAACCTCCCCCCCCAGTGATCCGCAAACAGAGTGGGTTGACAGGTGACTTCCTTCACACCTTTCCACTTCCCTTCTGAATCAAGTTGTTGGGATGGGGGTACGTGTCAGTCATTGGCTGCAGCTGACTCTGACCTATCCTCCTTGATAAGGACCACTCTCTTCCAATCCCCAGGCCAGCAGCACGTATTCTAAACCCCCTAACACCCCATCATAGGCGTGTGGCTTTGACCCACCTGTTTACGGAGCTGTTTAATGGTCTATTATTCGTTCATGGGATGTGGGCGTCGCTGGCGAGGCCGGCATTTATTGCCCATCCCTAATTGCCCTTGAGAAGGTGGTGGTGAGCCGCCTTCTTGAACCGCTGCAGTCCGTGTGGTGAAGGTTCTCCCACAGTGCTGTTAGGAAGAGAGTTCCAGGATTTTGTCCCAGCGACCATGAAGGAACGGCGATATATTTCCAAGTCGGGATGGTGTGTGACTTGGAGGGGAATGTGCAGGTGGTGTTGTTCCCATGTGCCTGCTGCTCTTGTCCTTCTAGGTGGTAGAGGTTGCGGGTTTGGGAGGTGCTGTCGAAGAAGCCTTGGCGAGTTGCTGCAGAGCATCCTGTGGATGGTACACACTGCAGCCACAGTGCGCCGGTGGTGAAGGGAGTGAATGTTTAGGGTGGTGGATGGGGTGCCAATCAAGTGGGCTGCTTTATCTTGAATGGTGTCGAGCTTCTTGAGTGTTGTTGGAGCTGCACTCATCCAAGCAAGTGGAGAGTATTCCATCACACTCCTGACTTATGCCTTGTAGATGGTGGAAAGGCTCTGGGGAGTCAGGAGGTGAGTCACTTGCCGCAAAATACCCAGCCTCTGACCTGCTCTTGTAGCTACAGTATTTATATGGCTGGTCCAGTTAAGTTTCTGGTCCCCAGGATGTTGATGGTGGGTGATTCGGTGATGGTAATGCCATTGAATGTCAAGGGGAGGTGGTTAGACTCTCTCTTGTTGGAGATGGTCATTGCCTGACACTTATCTGGCGCGAATGTTACTTGCCATTTATGAGCCCAAGCCTGGATGTTGTCCAGGTCTTGCTGCGTGCAGGTTCAGACTGCTTCATTATTTGAGGGGTTGCGAATGGAACTGAACACTGTGCAATCATCAGCGAACATCCCCATTTCTGACCTTATGATGGAGGGAAGGTCATTGATGAAGCAGCTGAAGATGGTTGGGCCTAGGACACTGCCTTGAGGAACTCCTGCAGCAATGTACTGGGGCTGAGATGATTGGCCTCCAACAACCACTACCATCTTCCTTTGCGCTAGGTATGACTCTACTTTCATGAAGAGCATGAAGTAAGGAAATATAAAATATAATAGGCTGACAACTTGATATAAGTAAACAGCATCATGGGATAGTTAGCATATGTGATTAACTGCAAAGCTTACAAAATGCCTAGATGATGAGATATGAGGATTAGGGTAGTTTGGCAATGTTAGGGTTAAAATAGACATGTCATGGAAAAGTACTGAGACTAGATCAGCTTAGAAGAACTGGAGCATGACACAGTAGCTAGCGGTTTCACGCCAAAAACAGGTTGTGTGACATTCTGCATAAGTGAACAGAACTGGTTTAAGTCCAGTTTAGACAAAAGGATAGCACATGGTGCCAGGGATACAACTTATCCGGTGACCAAAGATATAAATATGGGATGGAGATGTGCATTCTTTGTTACTCAAGGCTGAGAACTACCTTTGATAGGAGCAGCGTAGTCCCTGGTGGGTATGCTACTTGTGAGTATATAGATGTATTGCTTGTTTGTAATAATCTGTTAGGGCTTGATTTTACAATGGTGGCGGATTGGCAGTGGGGGGTGAAGGTGTGCGTGTCAAACCCACATGAACAAAACTTATCGTTTCCGATGCGATCGCACGTTGATTGGTAGTGATTAACGTCCTCTCCGAGTTTCGCGCCCGGCAGCTAGCCTGATTGACAGGCTGGCTGCCATCAGGAGCTGCAATGCGAGGGGGAGTGGTGAGAAAGAGACAGAGCGAGACATCATCCGGCGATGAAACGGAAGACCGGGGAGGGGGGGGAATGGAAGATCCGGCACTGGACTGAAAGACCAGGAGGCGGGGAGGGAGGACATCGGGGGAAGATCGGGAGGACATCAGGGGAGGGGGAGAAGAGGGGGACATCGGAGCGGGAGACATCGGAGCAGGTTTCAAAAGAAGGTTCATTTAGTGTTTTCACTTATTTCCATGGTTTTTTATTTAACTTATTTAGTTTCTTTTTGCCTGGCGTGAATCAGAAGCGGTGGGCAAGACGCCCAGGTAAGTTAAAAATCTTTTTAAGTATTTAATCTGTCACAGGTAAAGCGCCTTAAGTACCTTAATGAGGTACATTTGGCTCTTTAACTGCCGGCGGGACTTCCGTTTTCGGATCGCCCGCGCGCACACTGGCGGGACCCTGGGAAACTAGGAAGTCAGCGGGTTGGAGCCGGCTTCCGGACCTGAATGGGATTTCCGCAATTTTCCGAGCCCCCCGCCCCCAACATTACCTCCTAAAATCAACCCCCTTAATGTTCAATATATCTCTGAAGTTAATCCATCCCTAGTGTCTGATCCTATTATTATTCAGGACTATATTGAAAATCCGAACACAGAAGCATTCAATTCATAACCTCAGGGTTGGCTGAAGTCCTTTTCAAATCACTTAATCTCCATCCCAAGCAGAACCCCCAAGAAAATACTCAAGGAGTGTTTACTGTTTCAGCAAAAGTAAAAATAGAAACGTTTCTGGTAAAACATATTTGTGGGAAGTCTTTTTGTGTTCACTGTATTTACAGTAATCTCCCTGGAATGCTAATGACTGATTGGTTTGCCTTTTGTCAGTTCACTGAAAATTATGTTGGAAAAATTCGATAAGGATCCGTTTTGGGCGGTCCACCCCGCGCCTGACGGACCCTGCGCTGGCAGGATGCAAGTTTGGACCAAAGGGAGCACTTACCTGCAATCGGAGTTCCTTTCCAGGCCTTGCACGTGGAATCAATGCAATTTGCACTTTCCACCACCAGAGGGAGCTCAAGCTCTTAAAGGGAGGATGTTTCTTAGAAATTTCTTAAAGGTAGCTGGTACCTGTTATTTGCTGAAAATAACAGTCTGCTGTCTGCATGGAGTCTGAACAGAGATCAGACATCGCACACATAAAACACAGATGCAGATCTCATCCCTATGTTTACACACTGATGAGTTAAGTTAAAACATTGGATAAAGGTTGCACACTACTAAGTCCCACATCCTCCAATCTGCACACCAGACCTCACCAATCTGCCGATCTGAGTTGGTACCAGGCCTGCGAGAGAGCATGCACCAAGGTTCTCTACTGATGCACTAGAGAACTTGGATGCAAGAGGAGGACAGAAGGAGGGACATCCTATATCCGCCGGGGGGGGGGGGGCGGGGGTGGGTGGAGGCGGGGGCAAGAGGCCCTCCAGACATATATTCAAAAGACAGTGGGAGGCGAGGTCAATGCCGGGCGCACAGCATCATGAACATGGACGCAGTGCAGAAAGTTGTTCAATGCTTTGACATGAGTAACAAGCCACACACACTGGCAGCTATTCAACCATGACAGGCACATCACCCAGGCACAAGTCCCGCTTTCTTGCAGGAGAAGGTGCCGCATATCAAGAGGCAGTAAATGGCAGTGGCATTTAGCCGCTCAAGCCTCTTGCACATTTGTGATCTTGAAACATTTGCCTGAGGAAGGAGAAAATCTCCGAAAGCTTGTGAATTTAAAATAAAATTGCTGGACTATAACTTGGTGTTGTAAAATTGTTTACAATTGTCAACCCCAGTCCATCACCGGCATCTCCACATCATGACCATTCAATGAGATCACGGTGGACCTGTGACCTAACTCCATATACGCGTCTTAGCCTCATATCCCTTAATACCCTTGGTTCACAGAAATCTATCAATCTCAGATTTAACATTCACAACTGCTGTCTGTAGAAGAGAGTTCCAAACATCTCCCATCCTTTGCGTGTAGAAGCATTTCCTAACTTCACTTCTGCACGTCCTGGCTCTAAATGTTAGGCTATGTCCCCGCGTCCTAGTATTCAAGTGTAGGAGACCTCCAAAAACAGTTACAAATGTCTCGGCAGCCAGAAACAATAATCCAGCCACTAACCTGTAAATCCTGCATGGTCCCTTTAAATAGGGCCAGTGGAGGGTCCTCCAGGCACTCTAAGACAAGTTCAGATGGTCGGGGTTAAGACTGTGCGTTGAGTTGAGTGTTAAGTCCCAAAATGGTGTCTTTCACTTTAAATCAGCGTTGCACACTGATTGAAGCCATTTTCTCCATACTTTACATGATTCCAGCGTTTGTTATCTGCGCCTGCGCAAACTCTTATACCAAGATGGCGTCTGGCGCACGTCACACAGGAAACGTGCGTGCGCATCCAAGACGCCATCTTCGATATCGGTGAGGACGTGTAGCGCCAAAACAAAGGGCGCCCTATGTGTCTGTGAATCAGTACAAGAGAAAGCTGGCACTCAGTCACTGTATTCCACTGCTGTATATTGTTTATTAACTTCGAGTAATCGAAAGATCTTGTTTATCGGCAGAATACTCATTGAATATTCTGCACCGATAATGGACAATGGCGTCATTATGAAGTCCTTCACAGTATTCTAATGGATTGACACCATGTAATCAATAACTAGTGGCTCTCAGTCTGAGTATTTCACCAAACAGAGATCTGCCGTTCACAGGGAGTGATCATGTGCACCAATCCACACGTATCACTTGGTAACACAGAGCCCTGGCACACTCTATGTTTGGGTACTGTTATGAAGAATGAGAGCAACGGCCCTGAGCCATGCTTGATGCCATCAGAACCCTGAGGCTTGTGAAATACAATTAACTCACTGCAAATTGTTAATTTTTTCTCATTTGTACAACACTAAGCTTAAACAAACATTTTTTTACCGGGGGAACTTTTTCATCCAAAGGGTAATCAGGTTGTGGAATAAGTCACCAGGCACAGACTGTGTAAATGAGGTCAAGAGGCAATTAGATGTGTTTCTGGAGAGGGATTGAGGGATACGGGGAAAAGGTAGGTGGGGTTGAGGGATATGGAGAGAAGGTGAATAGGTGGGGTTGAGGGATAAGGTGAGAAGGTGGGGTTGAGGGATATGGTGAGAAGGTGAGTAGGTAGGGTTATGGAGAGAAGGTGGGGTTGAGGGATATGATGAGGGGGATGAGTAGGTGAGGTTGAGGGATATGGTGAGAAAGCGGGGTTGAGGGATATGGTGAGAAAGCGGGGTTGAGGGATATGGTGAGGTGGTGATTAGGTGGGGTTGAGGGATATGGGTTGGTGAGTAGGTGGGATTGAGGGATATGGTTGAGGTGGTGAGTAGGTGAGGATGAGGGATTTGGTGAGGTGGTGAGTAGCTGGGGTTGAGAGATATGGGGAGAAGGTGGGGTTTAGGGATATGGCGAGGTGGTAAGTAGGTGGGGTTGAGAGAAGGTGAGTAGGTGGGGTTGAGGGATTATGGAGAGAAGGTAGGGTTGAGGGGTATGGTGAGTTGGTGAGTAGGTGGAGTTGAGGGATATGGTAAGAAGGTGGGGTTGAGGGACATGGTGAGGTGGTAAGTAGGTGGGTTAAGAGATATGGGGAGAAGATGGTGTTGAGGGATATGGAGTGGTGAGTAGGTGGGGTTGAGGGATACGGTGAGAAGGTGAGTAGGTGGGATTGAGGGATATGGTGAGGTGGTGAGTAGATGGGGTTGAGGGATATGGGGAGAAGGTGGGGTTTAGGGATATGGTGAGGTGAGTAGGTGGGGTTGAGGGATATGGGGAGGTGAGTAAGTGGGATTGAGGGATATGGTGAGGTGAGTAGGTGAGGTAGAGGGATATGGAGAGAAGGTAGGGTTGAGGGATATGGTGAGGTCATGTGTAGGTGGGGTTGAGAGATATGGGGAGAAGGTGGGGTTTAGGGATATGGGGTGGTGAGTAGGTGGGGTTGAGGGATATGTGGAGAAGGTGAGGTTTAGGGATATGGTGAGGTGAGTAGGTGGGGTTGAGGGATATGGTGAGAAGTTGAGTAGGTAGGGTTGAGGGATATGGTGAGAAGGTGAGTAGGTGAGGTAGAGGGATATGGAGAGAAGGTAGGGTTGAGGGATATGATGAGGTCATGTGTAGGTGGGGTTAAGCGATATGGGGAGAAGGTGGGGTTTAGGGATATGGGGTGGTGAGTAGGTGGGGTTGAGGGATATGTGGAGATGGTGGGGTTTAAGGATATGGTGAGGTGAGTAGGTGGGGTTGAGGGATATGGTGAGAAGTTGAGTAGGTAGGGTTGAGGGATATGGTGAAAAGGTGAGTAGGTGAGGTAGAGGGATATGGAGAGAAGGGAGGGTTGAGGGATATGATGAGGTCATGTGTAGGTGGGGTTGAGAGATATGGGGAGAAGGTGGGGTTTAGGGATATGGTGAGGTGAGTAGGTGGGGTTGAGGGTTATGGTGAAGTGGTGAGTAGATGGGGTTGAGGGATATGTGGAGAAGGTGGGGTTTAGGGATATGGTGAGGTGAGTAAGTGGGGTTGAGGGATATGGGGAGGTGGGTAGGTGGGGTTGAGGGATATGGTGAGAAGTTGAGTAGGTAGGGTTATCAAAAATGGATGGAATAGTTGTGCCTAACAGCCTTTTCCTGTTCTTCCATTTCATCCCTTTGATTCCATTTCTGTAGAGTGATATAAAGTTAACGTTCTCATGCTTAACTTGTGACACCTTGTGACTAAAACGAATTCTTGATACTATCAAGGAGAATGAGAGATGTGACAACCTGATTGTTCAGGGCAATTAATTTATGTGCCGGAGAAGATGTAATAGTGTCCCGCCCTCTTGAAAAGAGACCTTCGCTCCCAGCAAAATCGAGAGTGCGATCAGGTGTGATGGGCATTGCCTCTCAATTAAGATTGTGCTCCATAATCCTGGCTCAGACAGAGAACCTATCAAAAATTGAAGGAGTTTTAAAAAATTGCTCTGGAACTAAAATCATCCTCTGGAACTAAAACAATGTATATCAGGTATGACAGTGAGTTCCACATATCTCACGTGTGTTCAGGTGTGTGGGAGCTCTTGTCTTTCATAGTCTCACCTGTTTGTCACCACTTAAGATTTCCCCTGCACAGACATCTCCACCTACATTGTGTTGAAAGGGTGGAATTCAGATCAGTGCTTCAGATGGAGCATTGTTCTCTGTAGGACCTTCAAATCAGATGATTTTTCCAGCTTTGCGTATTGTGTACCACTGCTGTTATTCTCAGTGGTGCTATTAAATGTTGGGATGTCCTGATTAAAGCAGGACAGATGAGAGAGGTGTATCTACAAACTACAGTCATTGAATTACATTGAAATTACAATACAGAAACAGGCCATTCGGCCCAACTTGAGCATGTTGGTGCTTATCCTCCACACGTGCAGAATCCTAATCCTAGTGCCCGCCCTGTTCCCAGATCCCTTCATTCCCCTTTCCTTCAACCACCTATCTAACCTATTCTTTAATGTTGACATGGTCTCTGCTCCAATCACTAACTCTGGTAGTGCATTCCACAGCCTCACAACCCTCTTTGTAAAAAAGTTTCTGGTGCTCTCTGTCATAAATCTTATATCTATGTCCCTTATTCTAAACCCCTCAATCACTGGAAACAGTCTGCTTCTATCTACTATATCCCATCCCTTCATAGTTTTAAATACCTCTATCAAGTCATACTTTCATCTCCTTCGTTCTAACAAAAACAGCCCCAGTCGCCTCAACAAAAGCAGATTAAACACTTGATTCAGTGCGCAATTCTCCCTTGGCTTCTGTCTGTGCCGGATTTCCCTACCTTGTGCTAGTCCAACCCTTCACTTACCCGATTTGGTGATATTGAGTTGAATTTTGATTGTTTCGTAAAGGTGACAGTAATGATGGTGAAGATTACATGAGTAAATCCCTCGGTCATTTGTTCCAACGTCTGTAAAAGCAGGAAAATAAAGGGAGGTTAGAATTCTTATTCGAGCACACTGGATAATTATGGTACAACGAAAGAAATATAAACATCAATCATCAAATATTAGCTGCTTCCATTATCACTTTCAGCACGAGCATCAAAGAACTGTTGATCAGAGTGACTCAACAGTGAGAGGATTCACTCCAACATGGTTTTACAATAAAATCTGCAAACAATACCAATTACTTTACACACCGATTGTCACTCACAAGCTTTAGTCAGGAGTGTCCAAGCTTTTGTCTTCGTGGGCTGCATATTGTGTACCATGGACCCTTGGGGCCATGTATAAAGTTTAAATCCCCATTCCCATTAATTCCCAGATATCTCAAGTTACTGATCTCGGCATTCTGATTTAGGAATTTTCCACGAATCAGGATGCAGAGTTAAGAATAGCCCTTTCCAAACCTGCAGGTCAGATTCAACAGACAAAAAAAAAGTGCAAAAGTTGTCTAGACTTCGAGGACTGAACTGCCAGGACATGTGGTCCTAGAGTGGCAGCTTGGGTACACTTTCCTTAGGTTCTACAGGGACTGGGTGGCACAGTGACTGAAAACATTCCCCAATGGGGCCTGGCTTCAAATCACAGCAACAACTTATATTTATTGAGCACCCTTGCCGTACAGAAACGTCCAAAGGCGCATCACAGAGGCAGAATCAGACAAAAATGGATGCCGAGCCATAGAAGAAGATATTAAGACGAGTGACCAAGATTTTGATCAAAGAGGTGGGTTTTAAGGAGGATCTTAAAGGTGGAGACAAGAGGGGTTATAGAATCATAGAAGTTTACAACATGGAAACAGGCCCTTCGGCCCAACATGTCCATGTCGCCCAGTTTATACCACTAAGCTAGTCCCAATTGCCTGCACTTGGCCCATATCCCTCTATACCCATCTTACCCATGTAACTGTCCAAATGCTTTTTAAAAGACAAAATTGTACCCGCCTCTACTACTGCCTCTGGCAGCTCGTTCCAGACACTCACCACCCTTTGAGTGAAAAAATTGCCCCTCTGGACCCTTTTGTATCTCTCCCCTCTCACCTTAAATCTATGCCCCCTCGTTATAGACTCCCCTACCTTTGGGAAAAGATTTTGACTATCGACCTTATCTATGCCCCTCATTATTTTATAGACTTCTATAAGATCACCCCGAAACCTCCTACTCTCCAGGGAAAAAAGTCTCAGCCTATCCAACCTCTCCCTATAAGTCAAACCATCAAGTCCCGGTAGCATCCTAGTAAATCTTTTCTGCACTCTTTCTAGTTTAATAATATCCTTTCTATAATAGGGTGACCAGAACTGTACACAGTATTCCAAGTGTGGCCTTACTAATGTCTTGTACAACTTCAACAAGACATCCCAACTCCTGTATTCAATGTTCTGACCAATGAAACCAAGCATGCTGAATGCCTTCTTCACCACCCTATCCACCTGTGACTCCACTTTCAAGGAGCTATGAACCTGTACCCCTAGATCTCTTTGTTCTATAACTCTCCCCAACGCCCTACCATTAACGGAGTAGGTCCTGGCCCGATTCGATCTACCAAAATGCATCACCTCACATTTATCTAAATTAAACTCCATCTGCCATTCATCGGCCCGCTGGCCCAATTTATCAAGATCCCGTTGCAATCCGAGATAACCTTCTTCACTGTCCACAATGCCACCAATCTTGGTGTCATCTGCAAACTTACTAACCATGCCTCCTAAATTCTCATCCAAATCATTAATATAAATAACAAATAACAGCGGACCCAGCACCGATCCCTGAGGCACACCGCTGGTCACAGGCCTCCAGTTTGAAAAACAACCCTCTACAACCACCCTCTGTCTTCTGTCGTCAATCCAATTTTGTATCCAATTGGCTACCTCACCTTGGATCCCGTGAGATCTAACCTTATGTAACAACCTACCATGTGGTACCTTGTCAAAGGCTTTGCTAAAGTCCACGTAGACCACGTCAACTGCACAGCCCTCATCTATCTGCTTGGTTACCCCTTCAAAAAACTCAATCAAATTCGTGAGACATGATTTTCCTCTCACAAAACCATGCTGACTGTTCCTAATCAGTCCCTGCCTCTCCAAATGCCCGTAGATCCTGTCTCTCAGAATACCTCTAACAACTTACCCACTACAGATGTCAGGCTCACCGGTCTGTACTTCCCAGGCTTTTCCCTGCCGCCCTTCTTAAACAAAGGCACAACATTTGCTACCCTCCAATCTTCAGGCACCTCACCTGTAGCTGTCGATGATTCAAATATCTCTGCTAGGGGACCCGCAATTTCCTCCCTAACCTCCCATAATGTCCTGGGTTAAGGGAGGGAATTCCAGAGCGTGTGACATAGGTTGCTGAAAGCACGGCCACCAATGGTGGGTCGACGCACATGAGACCAAAGTTGGAGAAATGGAGAATTCTGGGGCGGGGGGTGGTATAGGGCTGGAGGAGGTTACAGAGATGGGGAGGGGCGAGGCAATGAAGGGATTTAAACAAGAGGATGAGAATTTTAAATTGGAGGCTTTGGAGAACTGGGAGCCAAAGTAGGTCAGCAAGGACAGGGAGGTCAGTGAGTGGGTCTTGGTGTGACACAGGATACGGGCATCAGAGTTTTGGATGAGCTGAAATTTATGGAACATGAAGGATGAGAGATAGGAAGCTGGCCAGAACAGCATTGGAATAGTTGAGTTTGAAAGTGTCAAAGGCATGGATAAGGGTTTTAGCAGCAGATGAGCAGAGGCAGGGGCAGAGACGGGCAATGTTACAAAGGTGGAAGTAGGCGATCTTTGTGATTAGGAGGATA
Organism: Heptranchias perlo; assembly: GCF_035084215.1. NCBI lineage: Eukaryota > Metazoa > Chordata > Chondrichthyes > Hexanchiformes > Hexanchidae > Heptranchias > Heptranchias perlo. The sequence continues at coordinate 1,692,197 of NC_090356.1, read as the reverse complement.
TGGGGGTTAGCTTAGCTCCGGATCGAATAGGTCACCGAGGCTGCAAACCATCTGGTTCAAGAGACAATAGCCAGGAAGAGGTTGGAACCAGTGGCAAAGGTACAGAATTTGTCGGGGAGGGTGGGGGGTGCTGAAGATGATGCCTTCAGTCCTCCCAATGTTTAACTGGAGGAAATTGTGGCTCATCAAGGACTGGATGTCGGACAAGCAGTCCAACAACACAGAGACAATGGAAGAGTCAAGAGAGGTAGTGGAGGTAGAGCTGGGTGTCATCAGCGTACATATTTTCAGAAGATGTTGCCACGGGTCAATGTGTAGATGAGGAAGAGGAAGGGGCCACAGGTAGATCCTTGGGAGACGGTGCTCGGTGGGAAGAGAAGCCATTGCAGGAGATGCACTGGCTACAATCAGAGAGGAAAGAGTGGAACGAGGCGAGGGCACTGGAAGAGGATGGTGTGGTCAATCATGTCAAAAGCTGCAGAGGTTGAGGAGGATGAGAGGGATAGTGCACCACGGTCACAGTCACAGAGGGTGTCATTTGTGACTTTAATCAGGACTGCATCAGTACAGTGGCAGGGGCGGAAACCTGAATGGAGAAGTTCAAACATGGAATTGCAGGAAATATGGGCACGGAATTGGGAGGCGGCAACACATCCAAGGACTTTGGAAAGGCAGGGAAGGTTGGTGATGGATGGTAGTTTGCAAAGAGAGAGAAGTTGAGAGTGGGTTTTTTGAGGATGAGAAGATGATGGCAGTTTTGAAAGGGAGGGCAACACTACCTAAGGTGAGGGAACCATTTACAATAGAATTGGGCCAGGAAGGGAATTGGGTGGTCAGCAGTTTAGTGGGAATAGGGTCGCGAGAGCAGGAGGTGGACATGATGAGCTCGGACAGTGCATGAGGGAAGATAGGAGAGAAACAACAGAAAGATGTGGGTTCAGGGCAACAGGAGTCTGGGCAGAGGCTTGGCTTTGTGGGCAAGGGGAAGAAAGTAGCAGAGGCAGTTGGACGATGGTCTCAATCTTAGTGACAAAGAAGTCCTTAAGCTCCTTGCACTTGTTGTTAGAGGTGAAGGTGGAGGGGCAGAGGAGAGGAATTTAAGAAGACAGTTGGTTGTGGAGAAGAGATGTCTGGGGTTATATTTGCTCTCCAAGATGATCCTGGAATAGTTTTGGCAGAGGAGAGCAGGGCCCAATATTGGTTCATGTAGTCCAGCCAGATCCGGTGACACATGGCTAAACCAGTCCTACACCAAATATGCTCCAGTCCTCCTTCCTTCGATTTGAAAGAGTGGGGATGGGGGGCCAGATTAAGCCCAGACCTACAGGTTGAATGTCTTCTCTCTCTGCTAGCTGTAACTGTCATAAGTGAAATGAGTTTGGAGCACTCACTATTCAATTACCGCCCCAACAGTCTACTCTCAATCATCAGCAAAGTGATGGAAGGTGTCATCGACAGTGCTATCAAGCGGCACTTACTCACCAGTAACCTGCTCACCGATGCTCAGTTTGGGTTCCGCCAGGACCACTTGGCTCCAGACCTCATTACAGCCTTGGTCCAAACATGGACAAAAGAGCTGTATTCCACAGGTGAGGTGAGAGTGACTGCCCTTGACATCAAGGCAGCATTTGACCGATTTTAGCACCAAGGAGCCCTAGTAAAATTGAAGTCAATGGGAATCAGGGGGAAAACTCTCCAGTGGCTGGAGTCATACCTAGCACAAAGGAAGATGGTAGTGGTTGTTGGAGGCCAATCATCTCAGCCCCAGGACATTGCTGCAGGAGTTCCTCAGGGCAGTGTCCTTGGCCCAACCATCTTCAGCTGCTTCATCAATGACCTTCCCTCCATCATAAGGTCAGAAATGGGGATGTTCGCTGATGACTGCACAGTGTTCAGTTCCATTCGCAACCCCTCAGATAATGAAGCAGTCCGAGCCTGCACGCAGCGAGACCAGGACAACATCCAGACTTGGGCTCATAAGTGGCAAGTAACATTCGCGCCAGACAGGTGCCAGGCAATGACCATTTCCAACAAGAGAGAGTCTAACCACCTCCCCTTGACATTCAACGGCATTACCATCACCAAATCCCCCACCATCAACATCCTGCGGGTTACCATTGACCAGAAACTTAACTGGACCAGCCATATAAATACTGTGGCTACAAGAGCAGGTCAGAGGCTGGGTATTCTGCGGCGAGTGACTCACCTCCTGACTCCCCAAAGCCTTTCCACCATCTATAAGGCACAAGTCAGGAGTGTGATGGAATACTCCCCACTTGCCTGGATGAGTACAGCTCCAACAACACTCAAGAAGTTCGACACCATCCAGGACAAAGCAGCCCCCTTGATTGGCACCCCATCCACCACCCTAAACATTCACTCCCTTCACCACCGGCGCACAGTGGCTGCAGTGTGTACCATCCACAGGATGCACTGCAGCAACTCACCAAGGCTTCTTCGACAGCACCTCCCAAACCCACGACCTCTACCACCTAGAAGGACAAGAGCACCAGGCACATGGGAACAACACCACCTGCAGATTCCCCTCCAAGTCACACACCATCCCGACTTGGAAATATATCACCGTTCCTTCATCGTCGCTGGGTCAAAATCCTAGATCTCCCTTCCTAACAATACTGTGGAAGAACCTTCACCACACGGACTGCAGCGGTTCAAGAAGGCGGCTCACCACCACCTTCTCAAGGGCAATTAGGGATGGGCAATAAATGCCGGCCTCGCCAGTGACGCCCACATCCCATGAACGAATAAAAAAAAGATTCTGGTGTATGCGAGTGTACAGCACAAACTAGAATGCATCCAGTGTTAATTGGCAGTAAACTGGAAATCTTACTCATAGATGTCATGAAGATAGTTGAGCAGGAAATGGAAGAATTTACACTGGTGTAATGAAAGTTGCTGGAGGAAAATTGTTGGGACAATGTAGAGTCAAAATTTAACCCTTTCCATATGTAATACAGAAATGTGTAATGCTGGCACTGGGCAGGGAAAATCTCCATTGAGTAGACATCCCTCCCTTGATATGTACAAAATTCAAAACTATTCTTGACCTTTACAACCTAAACAAACCGACCTGCGATTCACAGGATCCTGTGTCTGGCCTTAACTGAAACAACATTACCCTGTTACTAAACTGTAGAAATTTCAGTCACAAATCTGCTACTTCTACTCCTCATTTCCTTAAGCATCCTTAGGTGTTTTCCATTGAGGGCCACCTTATTCTATAGGCATCGCCTCTTTATCCTACTTTATTTCATAGTCTGTTGACTCTGTGCCTCACTGTATTCTATAGGCGGTGTCACAGTACCCCACCTTATTCTATAGGCGGTGTCACAGTGCCACACCATATTCAATACCCAGTGCCCCTTTACCCCACAGTACTCTATTGGCTGTGTCACTTTATTCCAATCTATTCTACAGGTTATGCTAATAACCCACCTCATTCTATAGGCGGTCACTATATCCTACATTATTCTATAGACTTTGCTGCTTCATCGCAGTCAGTAAAAAATACCTGAAATAAAGAGTAGTTTGTTTTTACCTTTTATCACTAAAGAGAAGTTTCCATTGGAGAACGCAGAGGTCGACATCATTATCCGTCCTTGGTTGTAGCTGTTATAGACCCGTTGATCCCCCGCTGAGAACATATCAAGCACACGTTCGACCTTATATTCACCGTTGATTGAGAACCAGTCCCAATGGGCCACCCGCTGACGGTCATTCAAACGGTCCTGGGTCCAGACTATTCGATGACTGTAGCACTGCAGTACCACCTCCGACCCAGCGGGGGCAGACATGTTTCGGTATTCCACCACAACACTATCCGGGTTCCTCGCATTCGCAGGAACTAGAAAAAGCAATATTATTAATTTGATTTCTCACCTGATTTGAACTCCATTTTCTCCACTCCATGGAAGTAATGTTCTTCCACTTGCCGCCTCCTTCTCTCCTGCCCTGAAGGTGCTGGCTTACTGGGTTGTGAGTTCCAGGGGCACATTTGACCACAGAAGTCATCAAAGGCAAGCTTGATCCTGTCCTCCTCTGACAGCGTACAGATACGCACACACATTCGCACACACACTCTATCCAGCAGGAATCACTGGATAGTGATCTGGAGCAGGAACCTTGGCTGATTTTTCCCTTCCCAGTCCAAGGACAGTGAGGCGATATGGAATCCCTACTGCTGCCTCAGCTGAGAACAATCATGGATGTATTGTGATCTGAGGCTGGAAGTGTTTACTGAAGTTATCTAACTACCTTCTAACACCTTTATCCTGGCAATGAAGAAATGCCTTTTAGATTCAAAATATTCAATTTATTGTGGATGTTTTATTCTCTGACAATTTAATTAGGTAGTTAAGTCAGATTTCTAAACACACTTGTTACCAAGTGAATGTGTCAGAGGATACGAAGGTATTTGGTTTAAGGTGAATCAGCCTGTCTTAGCTTGGATCATTAGTTTAAACTGCACTGACATAAACCTTTTGGATTCTGAGCAACTAAAATTATTGCCTTTTCAATGGCCATTTGAAAACTTTGTCAGAAATGTAACTTTCTAGTGTAGCAAGATTCAAATTTTGTCACTTTAATGGTATTGGAGCTTCACTAGGATTGTGCAAAGTGAGCCCTGTGCCCAGCCTAATATTCACTCTTACATTTCCTCACCGTAGCACTGACTAGGAAGAGACCGTAGTCCCCTCAGTGGGGGAAGATTTTCCCTGGGTACTATCTATAGTGAAGTCATAAACACAATGGGCGGTATTGCTAAACCGCAAGAGCAATTTACACTCCACTGAAATCAATGGAAAAGGAAGATCGACCATTTTGCCCTACCGCCCAGGACCAATTTTGCCCCAAATCTTTACAAATGGCCTCACCTTTCTGTTACACATATAGAGAGGAGCTTTTTCTAAATGGCTGAGATCTGAGCATCAAGCCATATGGAGACTAGAATTTGTGATCATAAGTACACGAGGCAAGAATGTCCAAGCATCAGAGTCAATATGGATAGCTCTTTCAAAGAGCCGACACATCATGATGGGCCGAATGGCCTCCTCCTGTGCTGTACTACTATGATATACTTACATAAATAACATCAAATAATGAGAAATCACTTACCATTAGTGTAGGTGAGGGCAAATTTGGCTGTAAAGAGAGGAAAGAGAAAGATTGTAAGTTTTTAAACTTCCTGGACACTGTCATTGAACTCAGGGACATTTCATGTAAGTATTAAGCTACAGCTTAGATCTTCCTCTGTCATCGTGATAGCTTGCCTTAATCTTGCCCCACTGCTATACTGATAAGGCAGTTCTGTTGTTTAGTTTAATATCTTCACCACATATGCTAACCAGCAAAGTTTTACACTGATAGTTGGTGTATTAGCTTTTTAGCGTTTTTTAACTGGGATTGGAGGTAGTCAGTATAAACCAATCATATCAGTTGGAGGGTGGAACAAGAGCCTGCCAGAACCAATCAGATTAGTTGGAGGGCAAGCGAGGAGTCTGTCAGAACCAATCAGATGAACTGGAAGAGAGGAGGGGAGGCTGTTGGAACCAATCAGATGAACTGGAAGAGAGGAGGGGAGGCTGTTGGAACCAATCAGATGAACTGGAAGAGAGGCGGGGAGGCTGTTGGAACCAATCAGATTGGTTGGAGGACAGGAGCCGAGTCTGTCAGAACAAGTCAATCAGACACTACTTTCTCCCATTGTTATGATGTGGAGATGCCGGTGATGGACTGGGGTTGACAATTGTAAACAATTTTACAACACCAAGTTATAGTCCAGCAATTTTATTTTAAATTCACAAGCTTTCGGAGATTTTCTCCTTCCTCAGGCAAATGTTTCAAGAGCTCCTTGAAGCCTACGCATTGTTGGTTGTGCATGAGCTTGAAGCAGAAACGTTTTAAGATGTGTTGACTGTTGGACAGTCACAAATGTGTTTATATAAAAAATAAGCTGCTGAAATGCAATCAAAGGAATGTTCTGGAGAATGCCCAGCTCTTGTCTTATGTAAAATGTTATTTTCTTTGAAACAAGTTGTGTGCTTTTTTTGAGTTCATGAGAAGTTTTATGACGTAAATATATTAACTGACTTTGATGTACATTTCTGTTCCTGCACTTGTGGAATTGTTAGGGTTGGGAAATAAAATAGGGGTTGGTGTGGGAATGGTGATGAGTTTTACTTAATTTAAAAATGACACTAAGATTCCTACTTTTGGGACTTTGCTGCAGTGTAAAATGTGTGATGGGTGATGTGGGCCAATCGCCTGTTTTCAGGGTGAGTTGTAACGCCAGGTTATGATCTGCAATTTTGCAAGCAATTTGTTACACACTTGTGGCAGAATCCCTTTTACTATCATGCAGTAACTGGGGAGAGAAACCAAAACATCCATATTAGAACAGTCAATATTCAAGATGGGATGACATCATAAAAGTGCTCCTAAACATAATGGGCCTTACTGCCATTGAGGTACAAGTGAGAGCCCTTAACAATAACTGTTGGAAGAAACTGGTAGCAACAACGTCCTCTTATGGATGAGCCCCTGGACAATATCCAGGGAAATGGGAGGACATAATCTCAGAATAATCCTATCTACGACACCGATGATATTTCCATTGTGCACTCTATTCTATCAACCTTTATACCTTCAGTGTAAGGTTGCTCAATGATTGAAAGTTTTGTGTTTAATTTTTTGACCATTTTGCACTCTAGCAGTTGGTTTGAGAGTGTCCAAACTCACCTCACTTGTGTTAATGACTAATCTCCAGAAAGTGAATTAGAATATAGGATGCTTTACCACAAATGGCTATCAAGGCAGAGACTAGATCATCACTTAGAGGGGAACTGGTTAAGTATTTGAAAAGGAAGAATATAAAAGCGGAAATGGGAGGGAACTGGGATGAAAGGAGGCAACTCCAGTTGAAAAGTTGGCACCAACGCAGGGCCGATGGGCTGAGTTGTAATTTCTACGAAGGTCTTCACTGCATTCTATCTGTGCTGGATTTGAACACATGTTTCAGAGGACAAGCAGTTATACATTGCACCACCCAGTTTTCTGGAAGATTCTGGGCAAAACTAAATATAGTTTTGTGTTGTTCAAGGATTAAGTAGACGGTCCAAAACATATGTCAGCCCCAGAATACCATCTCTATAATCTTTAACACATGTTGTACTAAATGATTGTGCTAGACAAGCAGTCTGCTTTTGGTTTACAAAGATGGGTCATTTGCAATTTAAAGGGATGGTTCTGAGTTGAGCCAGTTGAAGTAAAGAGTGTACTTGGATAAAATAGTGACAGGGATGAGCACATGGTACAAACTTAAGGGTTTGTTTCACACTGAAGTGGTGAAACGGTCCTGGCCGGATTGGTAGGTGCCTGATGGTTCCTGTAAATGATGTCTAGGATCTCACCTTACTGTAGATTATCGATATCGTGGAAATCAAGTCAATGCTTTTTTAGAATGTTTGCAAAGTACAATTAAAAAAGATGTGCATTTTCGGGTCTCTCAGTCCTTCACATACAATGAATTAGTTAGTGCAATAACTTGTTATCCGATAATTGCTCATTCCCCCAATGTGTGATATACGGAATCATTGGAATTATTGAGAAAGTAACAGAACTACTTCCTCTCAAGCCACATGCCACGCAGCCTAATACCAGTGCAGATCGAGTGGAGTCACAACATCTCCATTGTCATGACTACCATAAAACATTATGGGGCACCCATTGCAGTAAAGAAAAATTTCAACCACAACACCCAGCTGGAAAAATCTTTTAACAGCTGTCAACAAACCTACACAAACACCAGAATAATAGAGTCGAGCAACATTCCCAGTCCAACATCTAATGACCAGCACATATACTCTTCACGACATCATCTCTCTAATAACCAACACACACTCTCTACATCACTGCATCCTCTCCCTACGAACAACACACACAATCTCCATCACTGTATCCTCTCCCTACTAACCAACACACACTCTCGACATCACTGCATCCTCTCCCTACGAACAACACACACACTCTCCATCACTGTATCCTCTCCCTACGAACAACACACACACTCTCCATCACTGTATCCTCTCCCTGCTAACCAACACACACTCTCTCCGTCACTGTATCCTCTCCCTAATAACAACACACACTCTCTCCATCACTGTATCCTCTCCCTAATAACAACACACACTCTCTCCATCACTGTATCCTCTCCCTAATAACAACACACACTCTCTCCATCACTGTATCCTCTCCCTAATAACAACACACACTCTCTCCATCACTGTATCCTCTCCCTAATAACAACACACACTCTCTCCATCACTGTATCCTCTCCCTAATAACAACACACACTCTCTCCATCACTGTATCCTCTCCCTAATAACAACACACACTCTCTCCATCACTGTATCCTCTCCCTAATAACAACACACACTCTCTCCATCACTGTATCCTCTCCCTACTAACAACACACACACTCTCCATCACTGTATCCTCTCCCTAATAACAACACACACACTCTCCATCACTGTATCCTCTCCCTAATAACAACACACACACTCTCCATCACTGTATCCTCTCCCTACTAACAACACACACACTCTCCATCACTGTATCCTCTCCCTACGAACAACACACACACTCTCCATCACTGTATCCTCTCCCTAATAACCAACACACACTCTCTCCATCACTGTATCCTCTCCCTAATAACAACACACACTCTCTCCATCACTGCATCCGCTCCCTAATCATTGTATCAAATCTTCACACTCTTCCCTGCCACAAGGCTATACATGTCATGGCATTGTCATTGTGTTTGACAAGGTCAGTAGCATTATAGGACTCAGACAGGAGTTGGCATCAGAGCAGATCATCAATTGTTTGTAGCACATCACCAATGCGCATCACTGAGTTACTGTCGCTGTAACCACATTCCCACATCATTACTTTTGAACAACAGTACCCGTGCGTAAGTGATTGCTGCATTGCCAGACTGGCCACGGTTCAGACCTCCAGCTGGGAATTGCTCATCAGGTTTGATAGCCACACGATGTTGCTTATTCTTATTAGACGTGTTCTCCAGATGTTAATTCTCCACTGTTTTACATGGAGTTGGATTAATGGAGAGCAGGAAACTGTGTCTCAACTTCAGTCTACTCTTAGCAGGATGGTGCTGGGACAATGGACGGCGAGGATCATTAGATTGTCTGGGTGCAGCTCTGACTACGGCTACTCCATATGTGTGGAGTGCAATACTTGTCAGTAGGTAAAGATCATCTACCTGGTAGGTTTACAGCAGCCAGTAATGTAACAGCATCAGCAATGAGAATGAAGTTCAATTTCTTTGCATCGGTGGAGCGTTCCCATAACGGCAGCAGAAAAATAGAGTGTCAGAGTTGTGGTCCTTATAGTGTTTGGATCAGTGCACTATTTGAGTTAGTCAGATTTCATAGGATATTATTCCTAGCTCTATCTTTAGCGTTAGTCTGGATGATGTGTTCCTTGTAACATAAGAACATAAGAAATAGGAACAGGAGTAGGCTATACGGCCCCTCGAGCCTACTGCGCCATTTAATGAGATCATGGCTGATCGTCTACCTCAACTCCACTTTCCTGCCCTATCCCCATATCCCTTGATTCCCTTAATCTCCAAAAATTTAGTGATCTCAGTCTTGATCGGTGCTTGGGCCTCAGCAATTTACAATCTATATCAATGACTTAGATGAGGGGACCGAGTGTATGTATCCAAGTTTGCTGACGATATAAAGCCAGGTGGGAAAGTAAGCTGTGAGGAGGACGCAAAGAGGCTGCAAAGGGATAAGGACAGGTTAAGTGATTGGGCAAGAAGGTGGCAGATGGAGTATAATGTGGGGAAATGTGACATTATCCACTTTGGTAGGAAGATTAGAAAAGCAGAATATTTTTTAAAAGGTGAGAGACTAAGAAAGGTTGGTATCCAGAGGGATTTGGGTGTCCTTGTACACAAATCACAGAAAGTTAACATGCAGGTACAGCAAGCAATTAGGAAGGCAAATGGTATGTTAGCCTTTATTGCAAGGGGGTTGGAGTATAAGAGTAAGGAGGTCTTGCTGTAAGGTGAGACCATACCTGGAGCACTGTGTACAGTTTTGGTCTCCTTATCCAAGGAAGGATATACTTGCCTTAGAGGGGGTGCAACAAAGGTTCACTAGATTGATTCCTAGGATGAGAGGGTTGTCCTATGAGGAGATATTGAGTAAAATGGGCCTATATTCTCTGGAGTTTAGAAGAATGAGAGGTCATCTCATTGAAACGTATAAAATGCACAGACCTGTGTCTGATCCGGGTTGGCTCAGTTGATTGGAGATTCAGTATTGTGTCTGATCCGGATGGTCCCCAGTTGATTGCAGGTATAGAGTTGTGTCCGATCCCGATTATCCCGAGTTGATTGCAAACATAGTATAGTGTCTGATCCGGATTGTCTCAAGTTGATTGCAGGTATAGCATTATGTCTGATCAGGATTTCCCCCAGTTGATTGCAGGAATAGCATTATGTCTGATCCGGATTGTCCCCAGTTGATTGTAGGAATAGCATTATGTCTGATCCAGATTTCCCCCAGTTGATTGCAGGTGTAACATCGTGTCTGATCCGAATTTCCCCCAGTTGATTGCAGGTATAGCACTGTGTCTGATCCAGATTGTCCCCAGTTGATTGGAGGTTTAGTACTGTGTCTGATCCAGATTGTCCCCAGTTGATTGGAGATTCAGTATTGTGTCTGATCCGGATGGTCCCCAGTTGATTGCAGGTATAGAGTTGTGTCCGATCCCGATTATCCCGAGTTGATTGCAAACATAGTATAGTGTCTGATCCGGATTGTCTCAAGTTGATTGCAGGTATAGCATTATGTCTGATCAGGATTTCCCCCAGTTGATTGCAGGAATAGCATTATGTCTGATCCGGATTGTCCCCAGTTGATTGTAGGAATAGCATTATGTCTGATCCAGATTTCCCCCAGTTGATTGCAGGTGTAACATCGTGTCTGATCCGAATTTCCCCCAGTTGATTGCAGGTATAGCACTGTGTCTGATCCAGATTGTCCCCAGTTGATTGGAGGTTTAGTACTGTGTCTGATCCAGATTGTCCCCAGTTGATTGGAGATTTAGTATTGTGTCTGATCCAGATTGTCCCCAGTTGATTGGAGGTATATTAATGTGAGGTCAACTAGGGCATCGCTTAGGGTTTCTTCGAAATTATCAAACGTCCGGCTTTACTACAAGTGGCTATCAAGGCATAGACTAGATCATCACTTAAAAGGAAACTGAATAAGTATCAACTGCAGAAGAGTGTCAGTCGGGAAGTGTTCTATGGAATCCTCGTACAGCTCTTGAACTCCATCAGATGATCCCGGGATATCACTGGTACGGCATATTCCTTTGAGCTTCCACAAAGCAATCACAGTTCTCAGGTATCACAGGTATATTTTTAATGGCCGCATCCAGCTCTGATCAGAAGCCTTCCCAATCTGCCTTCTTAAAACTAAATTAACGACGAAACAAGGTGGTCGTCGGGGAGCCAGCCGTGTTGATCTTAATTCCGATGGGTTCACTCAGCCAAGACAGTAATTAAACCTTTACTTCTATCTCACAAGTCATAAAGAATTTAAGATCAGATCTTCACCTCTGCTTGAATATTTACCAATCAAAAATTTTGCTAAGTTGCAGTGTTGAGTGTAAAGCAATCAAGTTTTCTTAGAGTTTTCCTAAGTTTCAGGATTTAAGTTGCGTGTCTCAAGTTTTGTTTTAGGCTGACGATTTGCTCGTTTCTACGGCCACTAGAAGAACATCACCAAATGTCAAGTCTTTTCACAGCATGGTCACAAGGTGGAGTAAAGCTCAGCCTGTCAAAGGGCCATTTTAAACACATTAAGTATCCTTTCTCAGCTTCAGAAACAAAGTGTTCGAGGGAAGTGCCATGGCGGTTAGCTCTGAAGGCAGCTGTGAGCCCTCCTGTCTCTACTGTCAATCAGCCTGCACATCGCTTATTTACAGAGTCCCATTTTAAGCAATACCAAACCAGGGACATACAGTTGCGTAAGAACACAATAGTCTCTCAGAACTTACAATACGACCTGCACAAAACATTGAGGGAAGTCCATCGCACACTAAAAACTGACTCAATTAAACAGTCGCTGTTGACAATATGCAGAATATTTTAAAGAAGTCCAAGAAGGGTTTAATAAACTAAGTAAAGGTATTGATGATGCAGCGCATCATTTAAAAATCTATAAGTGAAGACTACATCTAGAACTTTAATTTCTAGCACAGAGACAACAGCTCCAAGCTTGTCTCTCTCGCAGTATTAATCAACAATATCCCTAATAACCAGCACACGTATCCATAGATACGAACGTGCATTCACACCATTGCAAACATTTAAACCAAACACTACCTGTTGATGCCCTGAGTTCACATCCTGATACACACCAATTCTTAATTTCTCACTGGAGGAATTTAAGTAAGACCTGGGAATTAAAATACCCCAGGCCTGATTTCTAGAGCAGCGGGTGAGTTTTTAACTCACACCAGTGCTCACCTGCAAAAAATGTGCCCGGAGTTAAATCAGGCCCGAGGTGTTGTATAACTACTAATGCAAGTTCTTCCCAGCTGGAAAGAGCTGGGCAGATTTGTTGGAGACAGTTTTACGGTTCTATATTCCCAGATGATTGAGGCTGTCCCGGTCAGTCTGAAGTATATTAAAGAAGTATCGCACCACCTGAACCCACATGTCTTTAAAGGGACCATCTTCTCGTGACAACACATTTTGGCAAAAAATCTTTTCTCGTTTGGTAAAGGACAAGTTACCATCACAACGACAAGTTTCCTCCAATCACTAATGTGAGTGTAAACGCTAGTCTGACCTTCCTGGGGTCCAGCTGTGGGGTGCTGGCTGCCAGTCAGTGCATGTGTGAGCTTAGAAGGTGAGTGCCGGCAGGCCGTTCGACCGTGGGGTGTGGCACAGCCATTATTGAAAATGAACTTCTCTGATGAATCGTTGCTGATTCTAGCACAGCTGACAGAATCCTTGCAATATTAGAAGGGTTGCAGCCACCGACTGTCTCCCATAATCTGTTCTGCCACAGTATGGCCATCTGCATCCATTATCTGACATCAGAACATAAATTGCGAATTCTTTTCAAGTCTGTCTTTCTGCTACTGATATGAGCATTTGTGCAATATAAATACTCCCACCACGTGTCTCTCTGTTTCAGCTTTTGTTTATTATTTCTGGCTCTTGTGAGGTCCGTGAGATCACAAACTCATGGTGAAAGTGCAGGAAATGGATGATGCTAGTCCATTATCTGAAGACTGTGTCAGCCTGCGAGTAAATCTGTGTGTGTGAGTGTGAGCCTCTCCTATCCTGAAGGTGCTGACTCTCACTGCAGTTCAGGTCCCATCTCTCCTGAAGATACTGACTCTCACTGAGGTTCAGGTCCCCATCTCTCCTGAAGGTGCTGACTCTTACTGGGGTTCAGATCTACAGACACCCATGATCCTTCAGTACCTAATCAAGTGGCCATTCTTCATGCGTGAGCCCAAACAGGGAATATCAGGGGGATATTGGACCTTGATGAACATCACAGCGAGCCTGTGATCAGATGACATACATTCACACGCATTTTCCAGACTCACTGAATAGTGATCAGGAATGGTGATACTGGCTTATCTTTTCTCTGCCTTTTGTTTAACATTCACAGGTGTCAGCCGTGAATCAATGTCACTACGAAAAAAAAAAGCCACTACGTGCTGAGGTTCTACCTATCCCCGGTGTTGCAAAGGATGGGCCTGGCCACGCTGCCACGGAACACTCCGTCCAGTTGGACCGTTACGCCCCACCTGTCCCTCGTCGAAAAGTTTATGCAAAAAAAACACTTTCGACCATAAGGCGATCAGTAAGTGGTCCGCACGTAACGTCCACGAGACCCTGCGGGAAAAGGAGACGATGGATCCTGTCAGTTGGTTCCCCGAGCAGACTGTCAATGTCATTTGGCAAAACACCTCATCGCCAGAACTTTCAAACAAGCACCAAGACATAGCTTGGCTGGTGGTGAGAAGGGCCCTTCCTGTCAGATCCTTCATGCACTCCAGGACTCTCAGTGCCACCGCACACTGTCCCCGAGGAGGCTGCGGTGCAGACGAAACCGTCACCCATCTCCTTCTGGAATGCGCCTTTGCAAAGAAGGTCTGGAGAGAGATGCAGTGGTATCTGTCTGGGTTCGTCCCGAGCAGTTCCGTGACACAGGACTCTGTGCTCTACGGGCTGTTCCCGGGGACGCACACCGAGACAGATATCAACTGCTGCTGGAAGACCATTAACTCGGTGAAAGACGCCCTTTGGTCTGCCCGAAACCTGCAGGTCTTCCAGTGCACGGAGCTGTCCTCGACCGAGTATTGCAGACTGGCACATTCCAAGGTCCAGGACTACGTGCTCAGGGACGCACTGAAGCTAGGTGCAGCCGCCGCAAAGGCTCTGTGGGGAAAGGCAACCATTTAGAGCCTTCCCGCCATTGTATACCGAGGGGCTGCAATCAGGGAAAAACCCCCCCGGGCAGAATGTAAAATTCAAATTGCTGTAATGTACCTGTAATGAATCTGTAATGTACCTGTAATGAATCTGTAATCAATAATCTGTATTGAGTATAATGCAATGAGACACCCCAAAGTGTCATGAACTGTAATTATGTACAATGTGTTCATTGAACTGTACTTGATTTAACCTGCAAATTGTATAATCTGTATTGTGTACGTTTGAAATGTGATATGACAACTGTATTGTATGTTTTGCTACAAATTTTATGAATAAAGTATATTTTTTGAAAAAAAAAGGTATCACTCTCGCATCCTCGACCGAATGTTGCCAACTGGCACACTCCAAGGTCCAGGAATACGTGCTGCGGCACGCACTGAGGCGAGGTGCGACCTTCGCAAAGGCTCTATGGGGAAAGACCACCGTGTAAGCCCACCCCACCTTGTATTGTACACCATGAGTCATAAGAAATACTGTGTTTGAACTGTAATAATGAAATTGCTTTGTGTACAACCTGTAGTGTTTTGGTTTGAATTGTACTGGTTTGGAATTGTGATACTTACATTGAACTGTGTGTACCTTTAAATTCTATGAAATAAAGTATACTTTGAAATTTAAAAAATGTATCACTCTCGCATCATCACCCTCATCTACAAGTGGAAGGGGGAAAGGGAAGAAATCAGAAATTGGCAACCCATTTCCTTGCTAAATGTTGACTACAAGATTCTGCCCAAGGCCATGGTCAAAAGGCTCAAGTCTGCTCTGCAGCGGGTGATCCACCCGGACTAGACCTGTACTGAAAACAGCAGGAAGATCTCTGATAGCCTTGTGCTGCTCAGGGATACGATCGCCTACGTGCAGGACAGGGGGTGAACACCTGCCTCATCAGCCTGGACCAGGAGAAGGCCTTCGATAGACTATCCCACACATACATGATGGACATGCTCTCCAAAATGGGCTTTGGGGAGGGAGTTCACAATTGAATCCGACTGCTCTGCGGACATCTGTAGTGCAGTCCTAATCAATGGGTGGAAGTCAGAAAGCTTTCCAATCAGATCTGGAGTCATGCAGAGCTGACTTCTCTCCACAGTCTTGTTCGTAGGTTGTATTCAGCCATTTGCCGTGTCCATCAGGAAGGACACAGGTATCGGAGGGGGGTGGGTGATGATGCCGGGCAGTGGAGGTTCTCAGGTTAAGGCCTCCCTGTACACGGATAACGTCACCGTCTTCTGCTCCGACCAGCAGTCGGTCCACACACTAATGGGCATCTGCAACCGTTTCAAGCTGGCCTCAGGGACCAGAGTGAACCGAAGTAACAGCAAGGCCATGTTCTTTGGCAGGTGGGAGACCCTAACCCTAACCCTAATGCAGACCGACTGCCTGAAGATGCTGGGGATCTGGTTCGGGGGGCCCCTGGCCTGCACAAAGAACTGGGAGCAGCGAATCACCAAGGCCAAACAGAAGCTCGGTATGTGGGTGGGGCGATCCCTCTCCATAACCAGCAGGAACCTGGTGATAAGGTGTGAGGTACTCGCGGTCTTGCTCTACGTGGCCCAAGTCTGGCCCATTCCCCACAACTCCGCCGTCACAGCCACCCGAGCTACCTTCCACTTTGTATGAAGGTCCAAGGTAAAACGCGTCCGCAGGGTCACCACGTACAAGCCCCCAGACAAAGGGGGGAAGAACGTCCCCAATGTCGCCCTGATCCTGATGGCCACCTTTGTGCGTGGTTGCCTCAGGATATGTGTAGAGCCCCAGTACGCAAACACCACTACGTGCTGAGTTTCTACCTGGCCAACACACTGAGAAGGCTGGGTCTGGCCACGCTGGCCAAGCAGACGCAGGATGTCCCATCCAGCTAGACCGTACCCCCCTACCTGTCCCAGGTGGAGAAGTTCCTGAGGAGGAACCCCTTCGACCACAAGGCCATCAGACAGCAGTCAGCACGGAATGTGCTAAGGATCCTGCAGGGAAAGGAGAGGGTGGACTCGTTCAGGCAGTTCCCCGACCAGACAGTCGATGCCATTTGGCAGAACATCTCGTCCCCAGAGCTGACCAACAGGTGCCAGGATGTAGCCTGGATGGTGGTGAGAAAGGCCCTCCCAGTGCGGTCCTTCCAACATGCACAGATTCTCAGTGCCACCGCGAGTTGCCCTCGAGGATGCAGCGGGGAGGAGACCGTCGTCCACCTCCTGATGGGCTGCCATTTCGCACAGACGGTGTGGAGAGAGATGCATTGGTATGTGTCCCGGTTCATCTCCAACAGTTCAGTAACACAGGACGCTGTGTTCTACGGGCTGTTCCCCGGGGCGCACTCTGAGACAGACATCACCTGCAGCTGGAAGACCAACAACTCGGTGAAGGAGGCCCTTTGGTACGCCCAAAACCTGTTGGTCTTCCAGCTGGAGGAGCTGTCCTCGACTGAGTGTTGCCGATTGGCACATTCCAAGGTCCAGGAGTACATGCTGTGGGACGTACTGAAGGAAGGTATGGCCTACACAAAGGGTCTATGGGGAAAGGCCACCATGTAAGGCCACTCACTTTGTATTGTACAGAATGTATAAGAAGATATGTACTGTGTTTTGAATTGTCCTAATGGGATCATAGCGTGTGCGATCTGCATTGTATTGGTTTGAACCGCATTACTTGGAATTGTGTCCTTTTACATTGAACTGTGTGTATCTTTAAATTTTATGAAATAAAGTATATTTTGAAATAAAAAAAAGGTATCCCTATCATCTCAGAGTCAGAAGGTTGTGGGTTTAAGTCCCACTCCAGAGACTTGAGCACATAATCTAGTCTGACCAGTGCAGTACTGAGGGAGTGCTGCACTGTCAGAGGTGCCATCTTTTGGATGAGATGTTACACCAAGGCCCCGTCTAGTCTTTCAAGTAGATGCAAAAGATCCTATAGCACTATTTGACGAAGAGCCTGGTGGCCGTATAACCCATGCGCCAGTGCCTATAGGAGAGGAAGGAAGAAATCTAGTGCACGGGTACAAAAAGTACTAATGGAAAGTTGTTTTTTATCTCAAGGGGGTTGGAATACAAAGAGGAGGAAGTTATGCTTCAGTTGTATAGAGCCTTGGAGTACTGCATTCAGTTTTGGGCACTGCACCTCAGGGAAGATATATTGGCCTTGGAGGGGGTACAGCGCAGATTCACCAGAATGATACTAGGGCTGAAAGGGTTAAATTATGAGGACAGGTTGCATAAACTTGGCTTGTCTTCCCTTGAGTTTAGGAGGTTGTGGGGTGTCCTAACTGTCGTCTTTAAAATGATAAAGGATTCGATAGGGTAGATACAGAGAAACTATTTCCACTTATGGGGGAATCCAGAACAAGGGGCACAATCTTAAAATTAGAACTAGGTCCTTCAGGAGTAAAATCAGGATCCACTTTTTCACAGAAAGGGCAGCAGGAACCTGGAACTCTCTCCTGCAAACGGCTGTGGATGTTGGGTCAACTGAAATTTTCAGGACTGAGATCGACAGATTTTTATTAGGTAAAGCTATCAAGGGATAGGGATTAAAGGCGGGTAAATGGATGTGAGGTACAGATCGGCCATGATCTAATTAAATGGCGGAACAGCCTGGAGGGGCTGAATGACCTACTCCTGTTTCTAAAAGGAGACAAAAATTATTGTGACCTTAGGCAGATAAAGCAGCAGGTTAATACTGTGAAGAGGACAGAAGAATTACAGTCAATGTTAGTAACAGCTGTTTAGAATTAGAAAAATATTCTGAGCTGTGCAGAGTCAGGAACTTCAGGGTCACGTGACCCTGCTCTTGAAGGGTGAGAAGAGAAAAACAGTAAAAAAAACATTTAAAATATCATCTGGGGAGCACCTGCCAGGAAGTGAGTAACTAACCAGCGAACCACATTGGTGAAAGGCTTTGGAGTAAAACCAGAGAGAGTGCTGCAGCAGGCTCAATGGGAATAACAATGAGACAAATAAAAGTTGTCATAAACTAAGGATAAGCAAAAGAGCAAAGAATGTTCAACGGCATGAAGTATTATTTAATTCAAACCTCCATCCAAACGTTCTGAAAACAGGACAACCAGCATAATGCACAGCAACAGATCAGTATTACATACAGAATAATGCAAACAGGAGTGTGTTCCATTCAGTATAGCACACAGGACAGGCAGTGTTACACACAGGATATGGTGTGTTACACACAGGATAATACATAGGATATGGTGTGTTAAATACAGTATAGCACACAGGATAGGGTGTGTTGCATACAGGATAACACACAGGATAGAATGAGTTACATACAGGATAACACAGTATAGGGTGTGTTACATACAGAATAACACAAGGATAGGGTGTGTTACATACAGTAAAGCACACAGGATAGTTGTGTTACATAGGAACAAAGGAACAGGAGTAGGCCACTTAGCCCCTTAAGCTTGTTATGCCATTCAGTGAGATCATGGCTGATCTGCGACCTAACTCCATATACCCACCTTAGCCCCTTATCCCTTAATACCTTTGGTTAACAAAAATCTATCAATCTCAAATTTAAAATTAACAATTGAACTAGCATCAACTGCTGTTTGCGGAAGAGAATTCCAAACTTACACCATCTTTTGCGTGTAGAAGTGTTTCCTAACTTCACTCCTGAAAGTCCTGGCTCTAATTTTTAAGCTATGTCCCCTAGTCCTAGACTCCCCAACCAACAGAAATAGTTTCTCTCTATCTACCCTATCAGTTCCCCTTAATATCTTGAAAACTTCGATCAAATTGCCCTTTAACCTTCTAAATTCCAGGGAATACAACCCTAGTTTGTGTACTCTCTCCTCGTAATTTAACCCTTGGAGTCCAGGTATAATTTCAGTAAATCTATGCTGCACTCCCTCCAAGGCCAATATATCCTTCCTAAGGTGCAGTGCCCAGAACGGATCACAGTACTCCAGGTGTGGTCTAACCAGGGCTTTGTATAGCTGTAGCATATCTTCTACCTCCTTGTATTCTAGTTTTCTAGATATTAAGGCCAGCATTCCATTAGCCTTTTTGATTGTTTTCTGTACCTGTCCATGACATTTTAATGATCTATGTACATGGACCCCTTTGGGCCTCTGCTGTTTCAAGCTTTTCACCATTTAGAAAGTATTCTGATCTATCCTTTTTAGGTCCAAAGTGGATGACCTCATTCTTGGCTACATTGAAATTCATTTGTCGCAGTTTTGCCCATTCACTTAATCTATTAATATCTCTCAGCAATTTTATGCTTCCATCTACACTGCTTACAATGCTGCCTATCTTTGTGTCACACAGTATAACACACAGGATAGGGTGTGTTACATACTGGATAACACACAGGATAGGGTGTGTTACATACAGGATAACACACAGAATAGGATGTGTTACATACTGGATAACACACAGAATAGGGTGTGTTACATACTGGATAACACACAGAATAGGGTGTGTTACATACTGGTAACACACAGGATAGGGTGTCTTACATACAGTACAGAACACAGGACAAGGGTGTGTTACATACAGGATAACACACAGAATGGGGTGTATTACATACAGTATAGCACACAGGATAAGGTGTGTTCAATACAGAATAACGATAGATAAGGAGTCTGTTACATATGGGATAATTCACAGAAATAGCACACGAAATACAGGATAACACACAAACATTCCTGCGTTGCATAAGTATAACACACATATTACATAAGAGTGTTGATGGGCTATTCAACCTTGGGGACCATCACAGCTCTCTGATTCTAACCCCCACTCCCCTCTTACTGTCCCATTCGACATTGAATCATAGAAAGTTTATAGCACAGAAGGAAGCCATTCGGCCCATCGAGTCCACGCTGATCCACACACAGTTTCCATCAGGAGTCACTGGATAATGATCAGGAGCAGGGGACTTGATGGATTTATTGCCCTGGCTGAAATCAAATAATGCAGCACAAAACCTGAGCCTATTTTAAATAGAAATGAAACAAGTGTTTTATGCAAGGTTACGTGCTGTAAAATCATTTCACCGGCTTCACACTGCACAATGTGTCAATGCACAAAATAAAAGTACAGACCCACTCCCCTTTTCCTCTCTCTGATTCTAACCCCCACTCCCCTCTTACTGTCTGATTCTAATCCCACTCCCCTCTTACTGACTCTGATTCTAATCCCACTCCCCTCTTAGCGTCTCTGATTCTAAACCCCCACTCCCCTCTTACTGTCTCTGATTCTAACCCCACTCCCCTCTTACTGTCTCTGATTCTAATCCCACTCCCCTCTTACTGTCTCTGATTCTAACCCCACTCCACTCTTACTGTCTCTGATTCTAACCCCCACTCCCCTCTTACTGTCTCTGATTCTAAACCCCCACTCCCCTCTTACTGTCTCTGATTCTAACCCCACTCCCCTCTTGCTGTCTCTGATTCTAACCCCACTCCTCTCTTGCTGTCTCTGATTCTAACCCCACTCCACTCTTACTGTCTCTGATTCTAACCCCACTCCTCTCTTACTGTCTCTGATTCTAACCCCACTCCACTCTTACTGTCTCTGATTCTAACCCCACTCCTCTCTTACTGTCTCTGATTCTAACCCCACTCCACTCTTACTGTCCCTGATTCTAACCCCACTCCTCTCTTACTGTCTCTGATTCTAACCCCACTCCTCTCTTACTGTCTCTGATTCTAACCCCTGTCTTCGCTTACTGTGTCTGATTCTAACTCCACTCCTCTCTTACTGTCTCTGATTCTAACATAGATTTACAAAAACCCAACTTGCCTAATTCTCTTTCCACAAGATACAATCCTGCATCGACAATCATCAGGTTGGACTCCAATTTTTTGTTGATGGGAACTGGGATAAGTGGTGGGCCTGGAATGTGTGTCCTTTGATAATGACTCTCCCAATTTGTGTGTATTGCTATGGGTTTTAGTGTACGATGTGCCTGAACTAGCAGAGTGTACCGTGAGATGGTATAAATCATTTTCAGAGGTTTTAGATTTGCTTAGGAGATTTCAGTTTGCCTGTTTCTCCTTTGCTTCCACAAGACCATCCTAAATTTGTTATGGGGCGATTTTAACCCTGCCGCCCAGCGGAAATCGGCAGGGTGGGCAGTAAAAATTGGCAGTGGGACTGGGCCCGAGATCCCGTACTTTCCCGCAGGTTCCCACTTTAACAGGCTATTCTGAGCAGGCCTCATGGTTCTTCTTTAAATATAATATCATCAGGGCCTGGCTGCTATCATAACTAGAGGTCTTCACGGAAAAGCCTAGCAGGAATAGGAGTCGGGGTCAGAAGAGGCCCAAAAGGGTAAGTCTTGTTCCTTTTCTTGAATTCCTTGTGTGGCCAGGAAGAGCAAGAGTGCTCCTCCCCTGCCCTGGGCTTCCTACCCCACCCCCCAACCTTCTGTGAGGCCACTTAGCTGAGTGTCGGTGACCATTCCTTCGGCTGCCCAACATCCCGCTCCTGCCCGGCCTGCTGCCGCTTCCTGCTAGTTTTGGGCGGGAAACTGACGGGGCCTACGCAGATGTGGCCCGGGGATTAGAATCTCCCGGGCCTCATGTTGTCAAGGTTAGTATAGTTTGCCACCCTCTTCGGCCCCCAGTTAAAATCAAGGCTTTAGTCTTTCCAGTTTTCTCCCCTCCTATCCTGTAAGCATTGACTCATGCTGCGGCACAGGTTCCCCAGGCACTGACCGTCCTCCAGTGCCTCGATCGATTGGCCGTCCTTCATATGCGAGTCTAGTCAGTGAGTGTTGAAAGTACATTCGACAGTGGGGGCATCACAGCCAAGCCAAATCCTGTCCTCCTCTGGTTCCACACATGCATCTTTCAGCAGGACTGACTGGATAGTGATCAGGAGCAGGAACCCTGGTTGATTTGTTCCCCTCCCTAGCCCAGGGGCATTGAGGTCAATTGTAGCCACAACTGCCAGCATGACTGAGGTTCGCTATGCACACACCAGGGATAGACTTCTGGTCTATATTCAAATTTGACTGAATGAGTCCATATTTTATTCTGTGTCATCTGATCTAGCTTTGGATAAAACATGATGTGGAGATGCCGGTGATGGACTGGGGTTGACAATTGTAAACAATTTTACAACACCAAGTTATAGTCCAGCAATTTTATTTTAAATTCACAAGCTTTCGGAGGCTTCCCCCTTCGTTAGGTGAACGATGTGACACATCGTTCACCTGACGAAGGGGGAAGCCTCCGAAAGCTTGTGAATTTAAAATAAAATTGCTGGACTATAACTTGGTGTTGTAAAATTGTTTACAATTGGATAAAACAGAGGGTGAACAGAACTGTCACATTAGCCAAATTCCTTCGAGAGTGAATCTCACCATTATTCCCAAGGGTTAGATTTTGTGGTCGTCGAGATATTAGTTGGAGGACACTTTCCACACCAAGTAAACAGTGTGAGCATCAAACACTCCCAGGACAGGTACAGCACGGGTTAGATACAGAGTAAAGCTCCTTCAGCTTTACCCCAACATTGTGCTTTAACCCTGGTGTGAATTTTACCATTCCCCACGCCAGCCATCTTTGTGGCCCATCTGAGTGAGAGTGCCAATTTTTACTGATTTGTGCCAGTTTGCTGCTGGGAGCCCACACCCAGTGGAAGCTGGGTTGAGATTGGCAAAACTAATTTCACATTGGATCCTTATAAGAGAGGGGAGGCTTTCATTTCTTTTGTACTGGTTCAGATCCATCCCAGAGAGGCAAGAATTTAAACCCACTGCACCGTCCAGTCCCCAGGGCCACTCTATGAGGATGTTTCTTCCTGGTTTGATGGCGATATTTCCTTCCCACTCGCTATGTTGGCTCTTCACTCAGCACAGCCAGCACTGATCGACCTCTAGAACAGGAGAGGATGTGGAATGGAATGACTCCCCATACCACTGCTTGCTGATGGGTCTTCGAATTGATGTCAGCTGAGCAGAAGCCCAAAATGAGAGGTCTCTTTGGGACTATAACCACTGGAGCAGAGGTGGCTATGAGGAGATTTAATAATTTTAAAATTATTAAGGGTTTTGACAGAGTGAATTTGGAAAGACTATTTCCTCTGATTGAGGAGTCAGTGATGAGGGATCATCAATTTAAAATTATCACCGAGAGTTCCTATGTTCCTAGGAGAGAGGTTGCGAAAGGGTTGTTGGCTCATGGATTGCTTTACCACCGGGAATGGTTGAGGCAGAGACCATTGCATCTTTTAAGGGAAAGTTAGATAAATATTTGAAGCCGAGGAAGATACTAAGCTATGGGGAGAAAGCCAGGCTTAGTTTTGAATTGTTGTAGCAAATGGTTAACACAGACCCGTTGGGCCAAATGGCCTCCTCCTGTGCTGTAAAATTTATTGTGTTTTGGACAGGTAAGTACCATAATTCTAGGTAAGACCGATGCCTCCTTCAATTCCCTCATAATCCTTGGCTCAAGGTACAAATGAATGAGACACACTCAAATAAATGTTTTAAGAACAAACCCAAAGCAATCTCCCAGGAACCTGAGTGTCTGAGCCACGGGAGACATGCTAGTCAAAGCACGAAGAGCAGAGTGGAACACAGGCTGCCTCCAGTCACAATGTCCTGAAGATTGCTCTTCGGCCGAAGAAGAGCTGAGCAGAGCAGCTCTAAATGTGTAGGAGAAACCGCACAGCATCATTAGCACCAGCAGCAGGGACCTTAGCCTAAACTCTGTCGCTTTATTCCAGGGACAGATGTTGTTTATTGAAAAGTCACTGGCCATGTCCATCCAACTTCTGACTAAAGCACCAGGAATGATCACGAGTCAACAAGCTGCCACAGTGCCTGTGCCCTAACACCCTGCAAACTCACATTGTTCAACTCGCAACACCCTAACCAGCAAACTTCAGTTTGGCGATTGCCTCTTTGTCCAGTTTTTGGGTGACAGAGAAGAATGCAAAATTTGAATCAGGAAACAATAATGAGATTTAATGTCTCTGAATCATTAACTAAATAACAATGTGACTTTTTTTAAATCGGAGGGTAGGACTTCTTACCTTTTAAGAGCAGGAGATGCCACACCAAGAGTTTTGCCAGCTGTCCCATTCTCTCTCTTTATCTTTTGTCTGCAGTAAACTTTTCACGGTTGTTTCAAATCAAAAACAAATCATGACATCATCACAGCCTTTTGTTACAGAAGCTCCAAGTGTTTTTGCTCCAAAAGGGACCTGTTTAAGTTTGGAGTTTTTCTTTTATCGGAAGTGGGGGGGGGGGGAGTTCTGTCCTGTCAGTAAAGTTTTTTTCTCAAGGTGGGACCAGCCTCACAAGCAAATGAGCCCCTTTTGTCTCCAATTAATTCCGAAGCCTATGCTGTTTCTAACTTTGGCAGAGGGTAATGTGACTCTCCGGCTAATCGCACTGCTCTGCACGGCTCCAGATCCTAAACTGTGTTTTCTTCTTTCTGTGAGTATGTTATTAATTTGCTCGGAATTGGAGCAACTTCGAGCTGTCCCAGCCCCTTTTGACTCTGGGCCAAAAAGCTTCTCCACTTGGGATTTTTCTTAAGTTATTTTGATTTTTTCCCCTTTAATCTATCCTCCACGTACTGGCCTGAACTTGCCTTATTGAAGGCTCTGAACCGAGATCTATTAACCCTCTGTGTGCTGGTATATTTCAAAGTGCAATATTCTCTCAAAAACAGTGTGTATTGCTTCACTTTATCAAGTACAGCCAGAAACAGACAGACTTGTATTTAAACAGCAACTTAACTTCCCTCCTTCTTCAGAAGCCCTAACTTACCACGTCTGTCAAAAATGGGCTTGAGCTGCCTTGTGGCATGTGCTTAACTGTGCCAGCAGCTCAAGGGGCAGGCAGTTTTTTTATTTGTTCATGGAAAGTGGGCGTCGCTGGCGAGGCCAGCATATATTGCCCATTCCTAATTGCCCTCGAGAAGATGGTGGTGAGCCGCCTTCTTGAACCGCTGCAGTCCGTGTGGTGAAGGTTCTCCCACAGTGCTGTTAGGAAGGGAGTACCAGGATTTTGACCCAGCGACGATGAAGGAACGACGATATATTTCCAAGTCGGGATGGTGTGTGACTTGGACAGGAATGTGCAGGTGGTGTTGTTCCCATGTGCCTGCTGTTCTTGTCCTTCTAGGTGGTAGAGGTCGTGGGTTTGGGAGGTGCTGTCGAAGAAGCCTTGGCGAGTTGCTGCAGTGCATCCTGTGGATGGTACACACTGCAGCCACAGTGCGTCAGTGGTGAAGGGAGTGAATGTTTAGGGTGGTGGATGGGGTGCCAATCAAGCGGGCTGCCATGGTCCGGATGGCGTCGAGCTTCTTGAATGTTGTTGGTGCTGCACTCATCCAGGCAAGTGGAGAGTATTCCATCACACTCCTGACTTGTGCCTTGTAGATGGTGGAGTCAGGAGGTGAGTCACTCGCCGCAGAATGCCCAGCCTCTGACCTGCTCTTGTAGCCTCAATATTTACATGGCTGGTCCAGTTAAGTTTCTGGTCAATGGTGACCCCCAGGATGTTGATAGTGGAGGATTTGGCAATGGTAATGCCGTTGAATGTCAAGGGGAGGTGATTGGACTCTCTCTTGTTGGAGATGGTCATTGCCTAGCACTTGTCTGGCGCGAATGTTACTTGCCACTTATGAGCCCAAGCCTGGTTGTTGTCCAGGTCTTGCTGCATGCGGGCTCGGACTGCTTCATTATCTGAGGGATTGCAAATGGAACTGAACACTGTGCAATCATCAGCGAACATTCCCATTTCTGACCTTATGATGGAGGGAAGGTCATTGATGAAGCAGCTGAAGATGGTTGGGCCAAGGACACTGCCCTGAGGAACTCCTGCAGCAATGTCCTGGGGCTGAGATGATTGGCCTCCAACAACCACTACCATCTTCCTTTGTGCTAGGTATGACTCCAGCCACTGGAGAGTTTTCCCCGATTCCCATTGACTTCAATTTTACTAGGGCTCCTTGGTGCCACATTCGTTCAAATGCTGCCTTGATGTCAAGTGCACTCATTCTCACCTCACCTGTGGAATTCAGCTCTTTTGTCCATGTTTGGACCAAGGCTGTAACGAGGTCTGGAGCTGAGTGGTCCTGGCGGAACCCAAACTGAGCATCAGTGAGCAGGTTATTGGTGAGTAAGTGCCGCTTGATGGCACTGTCGACGACACCTTCCATCACTTTGCTGATGTTTGAGAGTAGGCTGATGGGGCGGTAATTGGCCGGATTGGATTTGTCCTGCTTTTTGTGGACAGGACATACCTGGGCAATTTTCCACATTGTCGGGTAGATGCCAGTGTTGTAGCTGTACTGGAACAGCTTGGCTAGAGGCGCAGCTAGTTCTGGAGCACAAGTCTTCTGCACTACAGCCGGGATGTTGTCGGGGCCCATAGCCTTTACTGTATCCAGTGTATTCAGCTGTTTCTTGATATCACATGGAGTGAATCGAATTGGCTGAAGACTGGCTTCCGTGATGGTGGGGATATCGGGAGGAGGCCGAGATGGATCATCCGCTCGGCACTTCCGGCTGAAGATGGTTGCAAACACTTCAGCCTTGTCTTTTGCACTCACGTGCTGGACTCTGCCGTCATTGAGGATGGGGATGTTTACAGAGCCTCCTCCTCCCGTTAGCTGTTTAACTGTCCACCACCATTCACGACTGGATGTGGCAGGACTGCAGAGCTTTGATCTCATCCGTTAGTTGTGCAATCGCTTAGCTCTGTCTATAGCATGTTGCTTCCGCTGTTTAGCATGCATGTAGTCCTGTGTTGTAGCTTCACCAGGTTGGCACCTCATTTTTAGGTACACCTGGTGCTGCTACCTGGCATGCTCTTCTATATTCCTCATTGAACCAGGGTTGATCCCCTGGTTTGTTGGTAATGGTGGAGTGAGGAATAGGCTGGGCCATGAGGTTACAGATTGTGCTGGAATACAATTCTGCTGCTGCTGATGGCCCACAGCGCCTCATGGATGCCCAGTTTTGAGCTGCTAGATCTGTTCTGAATCTATCCCATTTAGCACGGTGGTAGTGCCACACAACACGTTGGATGGTATCCTCAGTGCGAAGACGGGACTTCATCTCCACGAGGACTGTGCGGTGGTCACTCCTACCAATACTGTCATGGACAGATGCATTTGCGACAGGTAGATTGGTGAGGACGAGGTCAAGTAGGTTTTACCCTCCAGTTGATTCGCTCACCACCTGCCGCAGGCCCAGTTTGGTAGCTGTGTCCTTCAGGACTCGGCCAGCTGTGGTGCTACCGAGCCACTACTTGGTGATGGACATTGAAGTCCCCCACCCAGAGTACATTCTGTGCCCTTGCTACCCTCAGTGCTTCCGCCAAGTGGTGCTCAACATGGAGGAGGACTGATTTGTCAGCTGAGGGAGGACAGTAGGTGGTAATCAGCAGGAAGTTTCCTTGCCCATGTTTAGCCTGATGCCATGAGATCCAGAGTCAATGTTGAGGACTCCCAGGGCCACTCCCTCCTGACTGTATATCACTGTACCGCCACCTCTGGTAGGTCTGTCCTGCTGGTGGGACAGGACATACCTAAGGATACTAAATGGAAGAGTCTGGGACGTTGGCTGGAAGGTAAGATTCTGTGAGTATGGCTATGTTGCTTGACTCGTCTGTGGGATAGTTCTCCCAATTTTGGCACAAGTCCCCAGATGTTCGTGAGGAGGACTTTGCAGGGTCGACTGGGCTTCGGTTTGCCTTTGTCGTGTCCCGGTGCCTCGCGATCTGACCGGTTTTATTTTTATTGTGACTTTTTTAAGCAAGATTTTACAACTAAGTGGCTTGCTAGGCCATTTCAGAGGGTTAATTAAGAATCAACCACATTGCTGTGGATCTGGAGTCACATATCGGCCAGACCAGGTAAGGATGGCAGGTTTCACTTCCCTAAAGGGAATTCGCGAACCAGATGGGTTTTTACGACAATTCAGTAGTTTCATGGCAACCATTACTAATGCTAGTTTTTTTAATTCCAGATTTTTAAATTAACTGAATTTAAAATCTCCAGCTGCTGTAGCAGGATTTAAACGCGTGACTCTCAATTATTAGTCTAAACAGCTGGATTATTCGTCTAGTAACATCACCACTACGCTACCATATCCTATACCATGGCATGTTGAATTTTTCAAGAGGAATTGCTCCCCCTAATTTGAATAGGCCACTGGCACAGGATGGGCCTGTCCGGGGAGTTAGGACTGGGCCTCGGGCACACTTGGCTGGGGAGCATGAGATGAATGACCAGTTAATCTATAGTTTTTTTGGTGGGTTTGGTTCTCACAAAACAGATACATGTGGCAATATTAGTGTATTTTTTCTCTCTCCCCCCTCCATGCACAGTGACTGCTCCCCATGCGCCTTCCCCAAGTGCCTATAGCTTTTAAATTATTTGTTCTTGGGATATAAGCCAGTGTTTATTGCCCATCCCTAGTTGCCCTGAGGGCATTAAGAGTCAACCACAAAGGGTGGGACTGGAGTCACGTGTAGGCCAGACCAGGATAGAGGAAACAAGTTCCATTCCCTGAAAGACATTAGTGTCCAGCTGGGTTTTTATGACAATCCGGCAGCTTTCATGGTCATTTCTGTCTGCTGATTTATTGAATTTGGTTTTACAATTTGCCATGGTGGGATGTGAACTCAAGATTTCTGGGTGCTCGCCCAGTACCATAACCACTTGGCTTCTGAATCCTGTTCACATCGAGTCTACAGCACAGAAACAGGCCATTTGGCCCAACTGGTCTATGCTGGCATTTATGTTCCACACGAGCCTCCTCCCTCCCTACTTCATCTAATCATACATTTTTATTCCTTTCTCCCTTGTGTGCTTATCTAGCTTCCCCTTAAATGCGTCTATGCTATTTGCCTCAACTCCTCCTTGTGTTAGCGCATTCCATGTTCTTACCACTCTTTGGGTAAAGAAATTATGTTCAGCTGTGAATACAGCTGTACACTGTTCATGAGGTGTATATTTTCCACAAAGTCCCCACAGTTGGGGAGTGGGGAGTATAAAAATATTTTACATAGTTTCCACTGGTTGGGGATTCTAAGAGTAAGGAGCACAGTCTAAAAATTAGAGCCAGACCTTTCAGGAGTGAGATTAGAAAACATTTCTACACACAAAGGGTGGTAGAAGTTTGGAACTCTCTTCCGCAAACGGCAATTGATACGAGCTCAATTGCTAAACTTAAATCTGAGATAGAAAGCTTTTTGGCAACCAAAGGTATTAAGGGATATGGGCCAAAGGCAGGTATATGGAGTTAGATCACAGATCAGCCATGATCTTATCAAATGGCGGAGCAGGCATGAGAGCTGAATGGCCTACTCCTGTTCCTATGTTCCTATAGTTTTTTGGAGAATTTCATGCAATTCATCAGATCTCTCCCCGACCTTTTAGAGCATCAGAAAAACACACACTCCCGAAAAACATGCAGTGCTAACGGAGAGCGGGAGGTCCCAATCAGCGATCACGCTGGCACTGGATCACAATCAGGAGCCAGGATTCTGGGTATCTTTTCCCCATTCCCAACCCAAGGTCACTGGGGCCATTTGCAACGCCCCCTACTGTTTAGCCCTGATGAGATCAGCTAACTCATTGCAGGCTGGGGCGCAAATCCAAACTCCTCTGACACGACTCGATAACACGCCCCTCGATAACACGCCCTCTATCAACACCCCTCTATTTCACACCCTTTATAGACACACCCGTCTCTAGACAAGCTCCAGTAGCCACACCCCTCTGCAATACACCTTCGATAACACGCCCCTCAATACACATCCATCTATAGCACACCCTGAATAACACGCACTCCAGAATCACCCCTCTATAACACCCTGTTATAAATACTACTCTATACACACCCCTCTAGAAGGCACCCCACTTGAACACACCCCTCAAGAACACACCCCTCTAAGCACACCCAACTATAACATGCAGTCTAGAAACGCCCCCCCTATAAAAACCCATCTATACACGCCCCTCCATAACACGCTCTTTATTTTTTTATTCGTTCATGGGATGTGGGCATCGCTGGCAAGGCCGGCATTTATTGCCCATCCCTTATTGCCCTTGAGAAGGTGGTGGTGAGCCACCTTCTTGAACCGCTGCAGTCCGTGTGGTGAAGGTTCTCCCACAGTGCTGTTAGGAAGGGAGTTCCAGGATTTTGACCCAGCGACGATGAAGGAACGGCGATATATTTCCAAGTCGGGATGGTGTGTGACCTGGACTGAAATGTGCAGGTGGTGTTGTTTCCATGTGCCTGCTGCTCTTGTCCTTCTAGGTGATAGAGGTTGCGGGTTTGGGAGGTGCTGTCGAAGAAGCCTTGGCGAGTTGCTGCAGTGCATCCTGTGGATGGTCTACACTGCAGCCACAGTGCGCCGGTGGTGAAGGGAGTGAATGTTTAGGGTGGTGGATGGGGTGCCAATCCAGCGGGCTGCTTTGTCCTGGATGGTTTCGAGCTTCTTGAGTGTTGTTGGAGCTGCACTCATCCAGGCAAGTGGAGAGCATTCCATCACACTCCTGACTTGTGCCTTGTAGATGGTGGAAAGGCTTTGGGGAGTCAGGAGGTGAGTCACTCGCCGCAGAATACCCAGCCTCTGACCTGCTGTTGTAGCCACAGTATTTATGTGGCTGGTCCAGTTAAGTTTTTGGTCAATGGTGACCCCCAGGATGTTGATGGTGGGGGATTCGTTGATGGTTCTGCCGTTGAATGTCAAGGGGTGGTGGTTAGACGCTCTCTTGTTGGAGATGGTCATTGCCTGGCATGAATGTTACTTGCCGCTTATGAGCCCAAGCCTGGATGTTGTCCAGGTCTTGCTGCATGCGCGCACACACTGCTTCATTATCTGAGGGGTTGCGAATGGACCTGAACACTGTGCAATCATCAGCGAACATTCCCATTTCTGACCTTATGATGGAGGGAACATCATTGATGAAGCAGCTGAAGATGATTGGGCCTAGGACACTGCCCTGAGAAACTCCTGCAGCAATGCCCTGGGGCTGAGATGATTGGCCTCCAACAACCACTACCATCTTCCTTTGTGCTAGGTATGAGTCCAGCCACTGGAGAGTTTTCCCTCTCATTCCCATTGACTTCAATTTTACTAGGGCTCCTTGGTGCCACACTCGGTCAAATGCTGCCTTGATGTCAAGGGCAGTCACTCTCACCTCACCTCTGGAATTCAACTCTTTTGTCCATGTTTGGGCCAAGGCTGTAATGAGGTCTGGAGTCGAGTGGTCCTGGCGGAACCCAAACTGAGCATTGGTGAGCAGGTTATTGGTGAGTAGGTGCCGCTTGATGGCACTGTCGACGACACCTTCCATCACTTTGCTGATGATTGAGAGTAGACTGATGGGGCGGTAATTGGCCGGATTGGATTTGTCCTGCTTTTTGTGGACAGGACATACCTGGGCAATTTTCCACATTGTCGGGTAGATGCCAATGTTGTAGCTGTACTGGAACAGCTTGGCTAGAGGTGCAGACTAGTTCTGGACCGCAAGTCTTCAGCACTACAGCTGGGATGTTTTCGGGGCCCATAGCCTTTGCTGTATCCAGTTCACTCAGCCGTTTCTTGATATCACTTGGAGTGAATCGAATTGGCTGAAGACTGGCTTCTGTGATGGTGGGGAGGCCGGCATTTATTGCCCATCCCTAATTGCCCTTGAGAAGGTGGTGGTGAGCCACCTTCTTGAACCGCTGCAGTCCATGTGGTGAAGGTTCTCCCACAGTACTGTTATCATGGAATAAAAGGGGAAGTTGCAACATGGATACGGAATTGGCTAAGTGACAGGAAACAGAGAGTAGTGGTGGACGGTTGTTTTTCGGACAGGAGGGAGGTGTACAGTGGTGTTCCCCAGGAGTCGGTGCTGGAACCACTGCTTTTCTTGATATATATTAATAACTTGGACTTGGGTCTTCAGAGCACAATTTCAAAATTTACATATGACACAAAACCTGTTAACAGTGAAGAGGATAGCAATAGACTTCAAGAGGATATAGACAGGCTAGTGGCTTGGGCGGACACGTGGCAGATGAAATTTAACACAGAGAAATGCGAAGTAATGCATTTCGGTAGGAAGAGCGAAGCAATATAAACTAGAGGGCACAACTCTAAAAGGGGTAGAGGAACAGAGAAATCTGAGGATATGTGTGCACAAATCGTTGAAGGTGGCAGGGCAGGTTGAGAAAGCGGTTAAAAAAGCATACGGGCTCCTGGGCTTTATAAATAGAGGCAGAGTACAGAAATATGGAAGTCATGCTGAACCTTCATAAAACACTGGTTCAGCAACAACTGGTGTATTGTGTTCAGTTCTGGGCACTGCACTTTAGGAAAGATGTGAAGGCCTTGGAGAGGGTGCAGAAGAGATTTACTAGAATGAATAAGGTATTGGTGAGACCGCACCTGGAATACTGCATACAGTTTTGGTCTCCATACTTAAGAAAAGACATACTTGCTCTCGAGGCAGTACAAAGAAGGTTCACTCGGTTAATCCCAGGGATGAGGGGGCGGACATATGAGGAGAGGTTGAGTAGATTGGGACTCTACTCATTGGAGTTCAGAAGAATGAGAGGCGATCTTATTGAAACATATAAGATTGTGAAGGGTCTTGATCGGGTGGATGCAGTAAGGATGTTCCCAAAGATGGGTGAAACTAGAACTAGGGGGCATAATCTTAGAATAAGGGGCTGCTCTTTCAAAACTGAGATGAGGAGAAACTTCTTCACTCAGAGGGTGGTAGGTCTGTGGAATTTGCTGCCCCAGGAAGCTGTGGAAGCTACATCATTAGATAAATTTAAAACAGAAATAGACAGTTTCCTAGAAGTAAAGGGAATTAGGGGTTATGGGGAGCGGGCAGGAAATTGGACATGAAGCTGAGTTCGGATCGGTCAATGCCCTGTGGGTGGCGGAGAGGGCCCAGGGGCTATGTGGCCGGGTCCTGCTCCGACTTCTTGTGTTCTTTAGATTTGTGGTTGGGATCAGATCAGCCATGATCTTATTGAATGGCGGAGCAGGCTCGAGGGGCCGATTGGCCTACTCCTGCTCCAATTTCTTATGTTCTTATGTAAGGGTCGGTAACCAGAGGAAAAAGATTTAAGATGATTGGCAAAAGAATCAGAGGTGACACGAAGAAAAAAATTTTAAGCAGTGAGTTGTTGTGATCCGGAATGCACTGCCTGAAAGGATGGTAGAAGCAGATTCAATAGTAATTTTCAAAAGGAATTGGGTAAATACTTGAAGGGAAAAAATTTACAGGGCTATGGGGAAAGAGCAGGGGAGTAGGACTAATTGGAAAGCTCTACCAAAGAGCCGGCACAGGCACAATGGGCTGAATGGCCTCCTTCTGTACTGTAACATTCTGTGATTCTACAGAATTTATAGCACAGAAACAGGCTATTTGGACCAACAAGTCTATGCCGGTGTTTATGCTCCACATGAGCCTCCTCTCACCTTACTTCATCTCACCCTATCAACATATCCTTTTATTACTTTCTCCCTCATGTACTCCCTCAAATGCTTCTATGTTATTTGCCTCAACTACTCCTCGTGGTAGCGAGTTCCACTGTCTGGGTAAAAAGTTTATCTGGAATTCTTTATTGGATTTATTCATGACTATCTTATATCTATGGCCCCTAGTTTTGGATTCCCCCACAAGTGGAAACATCTTCTCAACATCTGCCCTATCAAACCTCTTCACAATTTCAAAATCTCTGTCAGGCCACATCTCAGTCTTCTCTTT
Organism: Heptranchias perlo; assembly: GCF_035084215.1. NCBI lineage: Eukaryota > Metazoa > Chordata > Chondrichthyes > Hexanchiformes > Hexanchidae > Heptranchias > Heptranchias perlo. The sequence continues at coordinate 1,657,899 of NC_090356.1, read as the reverse complement.
TCTAGAGAAAACAGCCCTAACTCTTTTAGTAGGAGCAGAAGTTATAAATATAAACTATTGAAAAATCAATTTAAACTAGTACTTCACACAAGGGCCAATAAATGTCTGGAATAATTGGCCAGGCCCAGAGTAGAGATACAGATGATGGTATCGTTCAAAACACAGTTAGATGGCAGGCTGCAAGAGATTGAATTTGAGAGGGATGAGACTCCCTGGACCAAACAATCATTCTTGACTATTACATACAAACATATGAAAAATGATGGACAGGAAAAGACCTACTGGTCCATCCAGCCTGTCCCACACAGTTGTGATGCCTTGTGCATCATGACCCAGACACTTTCCAACCCACCTGGAGCCATGTAATCTCCTGGGAGGAGGGGGGAATCTGGAAAATTCCTCACTGATCTCCTTCGGCAATCAAAACTAGTGGAAGGGTGCCGCTGTATTTTTCGCACAGCACACCAAGGAAACCTGCCAGGAGGGGGGCCTCGGGACAGAAGAGACTTTAGAATACTCACTGATGATAAAGGTGTGATTTTTGTTGGGTAAGGGTATCAAGGAATATGGAGCAATGGCAGGTAAATTGAGTTTGGTTACAGATCGGCCATGATTTAATTGAATGGTGGAATAGGCGTAAGGGGCTGAACGGTCTCCTATGTCAGTGTTTTGACAAATGGGAATCCTTGGATAGCCAACATGCTGGATGGTTCTTCAGAAGGACCCCAATTACAGCATGTAATAAAGGAGGAGGAGGCTCTGTAAACATCCCCATCCTCAATGATGGCGGAGTCCAGCACGAGAGTGCAAAAGACAAGGCTGAAGTGTTTGCAACCATCTTCAGCCAGAAGTGCCGAGTGGATGATCCATCTTGGCCTCCTCCCAAGATCCCCACCATCACCGAAGCCAGGCTTCAGCCAATTCAATTCACTCCACGTGATATCAAGAAACGGTTGAGTGCACTGGATACAGCAAAGACTATGGGCCCTGACAACATCCCGGCTGTAGTGCTGAAGGCTTGTGCTCCAGAACTAGCTGCGACTCTAGCCAAGCTGTTCCAATACAGCTACAACACTGGCATCTACCGACAATGTGGAAAATTGCCCAGGTATGTCCTGTCCACAAAAAGCAGGACAAATCCAATCCGGCCAATTACCGCCCCATCAGTCTACTCTCAATCATCAGCAAAGTGATGGAAGGTGTCGTCGACAGTGCTATCAAGCGGCACTTACTCACCAATAACCTGCTCACCGATGCTCAGTTTGGGTTCCGCCAGGACCACTCGGCTCCAGACCTCATTACAGCCTTGGTCCAAACATGGACAAAAGAGCTGAATTCCACAGGTGAGGTGAGAGTGACTGCCCTTGACATCAAGGCAGCATTTGACCGAGTGTGGCACCAAGGAGCCCGAGTAAAATTGAAGTCAATGGGAATCAGGGGGAAAACTCCCCAGTGGCTGGAGTCATACCTAGCACAAAGGAAGATGGTAGTGGTTGTTGGAGGCCAATCATCTCAGCCCCAGGACATTGCTGCAGGAGTTCCTCAGGGAAGTGTCCTAGGCCCAACCATCTTCAGCTGCTTCATCAATGACCTTCCCTCCATCATAAGGTCAGAAATGGGGATATTCGCTGATGATTGCAGTGTTCAGTTCCATTCGCAACCCCTCAGATAATGAAGCAGTGCGTGCGCGCATGCAGCAAGACCTGGACAACATCCAGGCTTGGGCTGATAAGTGGCAAGTAACATTCTTGCCAGACAAGTGCCAGGCAATGACCATCTTCAACAAGACAGAGTCCAACCACCTCCCCTTGACATTCAACGGCATTACCATCACAGAATCCCCCACCATCAACATCCTGGGAGTCACCATTGACCAGAAACTTAACTGGACCAGCCATATAAATACTGTGGCTACAACAGCAGGTCAGAGGCTGGGTATTCTGCGGAGAGTGACTCCCCAAAGCCTTTCCATCATCTACAAGGCACAAGTCAGGAATGTGATGGAATATTCTCCACTTGCCTGGATGAGTGCAGCTAAAACAACACTCAAGAAGCTCGACACCATCCAGGACAAAGCAGCCCGCTTGATTGGCACCCCATCCACCACCCTAAACATTCACTCCCTTCACCACCGGCGCACTGTGGATGTAGTGTTTTCCATCCACAGGATGCACTGCAGCAACTCGCCAAGGCTTCTTCGACAGCACCTCCCAAACCCGCGACCTCTACCACCTAGAAGGTCAAGAGCAGCAGGTACATGGGAACAACACCATCTGCAAGTTCCCCTCCAAGTCACACACCATCCTGACTTGGAAATATATCGCCATTCCTTCATCGTCGCTGGGTCAAAATCCTGGAATTCCCTTCCTAACAACACTGTGGGAGAACCTTCACCACATGAACTACAGCAGTTCAAGAAGGCGGCTCACCTTCTCAAGGGCGATTAGGGATGGGCAATAAATGCTGGCCTCGCCAGTGATGCCCACATCCCATGAACGAATAAAAAAGTCATGCTTGAAGGCCCGTCAAGGTGACCGATAGACAACACTGCCCAGTCAGCTGCACTTGACAAAATACCACCAACCATTTCTACAGGCCCTGGTGCACCTACCTGGCAAAAACTGAAGGGACTTGTCTGCTCAGGTGAAATTATGGGAGGTAATTTTAACCTAACTCACCAAGCGGGAAACCCACGGGATTGGGTGGCATGCCGGTTTTATACCTTCGCCCTATATATTGGCTTCAATGGAGAGAAAATCAGGCTGGGTGTAAAACCAGCATTGTACCCAATCCCATCCATTTCCCAATGGGCTGGTTAGGTTAAAATTGCTCCCTACGCGTGCTAGTTTCTGGAGTAAGGCTTGAATCCTCAACTTTTTGACCCAGAAACGAGAGTGTTACCACTGAGCCACGGCTGACAGCTAAAAAGGAGAATAAACTTCAGGAGCATCTTACAAAAATCTAAGTGGGGTAGATTTTGACTTTGTGCGATAATGTAAAAAGGGTAATAGGAAATCGGCAGTCCGTTTTACATCTCTCACGATTTTCATTTCCAATGATATAGCGTCAAATGGCTGCCGACACGCTTTCACTCATTTTACACTATCCCACAAATTCAAAATCCACCCCAATGAATGCAGTTTGCTGAGGGCAGAGAGGCTGATTGTAATTAGTGGGTCTTGTGCTATAATTTACAATTGTGCCAATAACATTGAAGACTATTCAAAGTATGTTTTTGTGGGTAAAGTATTATTTCAAAGGCAGCGTTTAACTGTAATTGTTTGGGATTTTACCTCATGTTTCCAAATCAACCGTCTCTGCGTCAGTGGGAGCAGATTGGGAGGCTGCTCTTTCTCTAAATTTCTAACTGTCATGAAGGGTGGGCCGATTTCCAATTCAGTAACGGATTGTACTTCAATGAACAGATGGTGGAGTTGTTGAAATTTTTATGTTTCTCGCTGAATCTATATGCACCTGCGCTCTCTCTGATATGCAATACACATCAGATAAACACATCTGGTAGAGTTTAGTGGTGTCTATGTGATGTATGTATATAATGTTAGCTCCAACATGCATGCTGGAAGATGAGTGAGTTGTCTGTCAGTTTTTGAGTTCAGGACAAGCTGCTCCATTTTGTCCAGTGTATGATGTGTGAATGTGAGTGCCTGGAATTTCTGCAGGCTCTCCAGATCTCCTGCCATAACATTGGCGGAAAATCAGCAGAACTCCTGGAGAAACAGCATTAATAGCTAAAAACAGCCCTTTATGTGGCTTCTCCAGGGATTCTGCTAATCTTCCACCAAAGTTACAACAGTAGATCAGTAGAACTCAAGGAAATTCTCTCCCAATAATGTCTAGGAACAGGAAAAGACCATTGAGTCCAGCAAGCCCGTCCCTTTCCTATAAATCAACCCCACCTACTCATTATATCCCTCAACCCCACCTACCCACCTTCTCATCATATTCCTCAACCCCACCTAACCACCATATCTTTCAACCCCACCTACACACCTTCTTTCAATCTATTCTTCCATTGTGTCAAAGCTGGATGGCATACTTTGAAGGTGGAGATAGCATCTGAGGAACAGCAAACAAATACTGTGATGTTCAGGCTGAGATGCTCTAAGAGTGGTAACCTCATCCACTTTTATTAATACAGTTGAAAATGTGTTTATCACAAAAATTAAGCATTTTTAATAAGAGTGTCCAGTCCTCCACCTGTGAGTAAGCTGATTTAAAATCACTGAAAATGACTGAACCATTTACTTTCATTGGTGTACACGGTTTCTTAGTAAATTAAACAATTTTTGATATGAAAAAACTTTGAAGACATGTCTACTAGTGCCTGTGCGCCTAAGAAAATTAGCGCAATTTGAAGAGCCTTCCCTAACCAGCACAATTGGCGGTATTTCGCAACATCAACCTCAGGGTGTGGACAGTTTTGTGCGCAGGGCCTGATTTGGCTGAACTGATCTTGAACCAGCGTAAAAGATCGCGGAAACTAGAATATGAATGGTTTTGGGCATAACTCACTTGTTTAAAATTCCCCTCTCTTTTGCACTGGTTCGGCCGATTCCACCCAGATTGCGTTATTATTGGCGTAAAGGAGCGGAAACTCTACCCCATTGGGTTTAATTAAAGGCAGCAGGAAAACAGGTATGAAACTATTATAAGGAAAATCAATTTTTCTAGAAAAATTGGAATGTCACAGTTGAACGTCATTCTGCAAACAAGGTGGAGATAAATGGAATTCTTTTTAAATTTATTCTAAGATAATCTTGCTTATCTCATGAAAGTGAAATTTGGAAGAACATCACGACCAGCAGAGTTCACATTCCAGAGGTTATCCCGTAGGATTTCTAATCTTTGTTTCATTTATTCTCAAGATGTGGGCAAGGTCACATTTATTGCCCGTCCCTAGTTATCCTGGGAAGATGGGTGGGCCTTCTCCTTGGTCCACTGCAGTCCTTGTGGTGATGGTGCTCCCACAATGGTGTTAGGTGGGAAATTCCAGGATACTGACCCAGCGATAATGAAGGTACAGCGACATATGTCCAAGTCAGAACGGTGAGTGACTTGGAAGAGAACTTGGAGAAGATGTCAAGCATTTTGCCTCTAAACATGTGTCATCCACAATGATGGGTTCAGAAGAACAGAATCATTCAGGCTAATATCTCACTTTTCTCACATGACACAATCTTCTTATAGTGTGAGGCTGACCCCTTCCATCTAAAGAATTGGGTTAAAGGAAAGACTGCAGGATCTCTAGCTTTGAAAGTAGGTAAGTGAGTAGCGACCTTCTAGAAGTATCCAAGTTATTAAAGGATATCGCAGCAGAACTTCAAGGTAAGCCAAAACATGAGAAGGAGTCAGAGACTAAAAGTGGTGAGTGGACCACTGACGACTGATGTCAGGAAGACCTTATTCACACTAAGGGTTGGATCTTCTTGAGATCATTGGAAAAATGATGGAGCAGCACTTCCATCCACCCATATGGTCTCACCAGCAATTGACCACAATTTTGTAATTTGCTAATTTTGTACGCAGGACAGGATTGGAATGGGAATCCTGCCCTAACGAGGTCTCCACAGCTGGAAGAGAGCAGAATCGAGGCAGGTTGCAGACGTTAAAGGGCTACTGCAACTGAAATGGTCAGAAGCACAGCAGGTAGATTTGAAGAGAGAGAGAGAGGAAGACAGAGACAGGGAGAGAGAGAGAATTTGTGAGCAAGAAAGACATTATGAATTAGTCTGTTCCATGTCTAAATCTCTATGTTCTTTGTAAAGCAAAAACATAGAATCACAGGATGGTTACAGTACAGAAGGAGGCGATTCAGCCCATCGAGCCCGTGCCGGCTCTTTGTAAGTGCAATCCAGTTAGTCCCATTTCCCGGCACTTTCCCCGTAGCCCAGCAAATTTTTTCCCTTCAAGTATTTATCCAATTCATTTTTGAAAGCCACGATTGAATCTGCTTTCACCGCCCTTTCACACAGCGCATTCCAGATCATAACTACTCGCTGCGTACATAAGTTTTTCTTCATATCGCCAGAGGCAAAGGACCCCCACAGGTGGAGGAAGGGCCAGTATTAGGCCTCTCAGTGGGCGAGGAGGAAGCTCGGCAACTCCTGGCAGACACAACGGGGGGGCAGTAAGACAAAGAGAAACTGGACGAGAGCTAACAGCATCAGGTTGGTAACGGTTGGAGAACATTTACACTACTGTGAGATTTTGCTACTATAGGCAATCTGACGATCTTAAAGGTCTCCTGTTATTGCTCAGTCACATCTTCTAATTCACAAGTCAGAGAGCACCTGCTTAAAATGAATGTCCTTTGTGTCCCTCATAGGTGCTGAACAAAAAGAGGTAGCTGACTAACAACCTGGAACCTCCAGAAAGACCCTTCCTCCACCTGATTCACCCACTTCGTCATGGCACCTTAGTTACATGAGCACCTGCCAGAACAATGTTGCAGAATCACAATCCTATGTGGCCTTTCACCTTACCGATCCCCTCCCTCCTCTGGGACACCATACAGGCTCAGCACCGTCACCTATACAGTGACAGTAAGTGGGCAGAAACGCAGGGAAATCTCGCGAGGCACTTGGACACGGCCCCTCCTACATTTGTATGCAGCAGGGTGTGCTGTTACCAGCGGATCAAGGTCACAGCGGGGTCATGGGAGGGGGAAACATGACAACCACTTTGTGGGCGAATTTTGGTGCAGGGCCCCTCTACCCTATTTTACTTGTCAGACTACCTCTACACCAACTGAAAATAGGCAAAGTTCTAAAGGAAAATCTAGGCCAAAGGATGGTCAACACTTGGAATGGTCTTTGGGTAGGGTAGAGATCTATTCAGGATACAGTGGATAACGTGTGCTGGGGATGAGCTAAGAGTTGCTGAAAGAATGATCTCCCTTGCGAACTTGCGATTAGTGGCCGAATGTAGAAGTTAAGGGGGGCAAATTTGGGCTAGAGGGACAGTTCAGTTTGACTTGGCCCTTGTCCAGCTTATTTTTGTCACAGAGAATTCACAGTTCAGGCCAGAATTTTTTTTTACAAGGTACAAATGTCACAAAGAGTGGTGGCGATGACATACTGATCGTGGGCTGGCCTCACACTGAAGTGCTCCAGCTCTTTAACAAAAGACCTCCTCATTCTCTGTCCTGAAGCTTATTACTTTCCTATAGCTATTTAGCAGTTCCTGTGTGAATCTGATGCCTCTTATTTAAGGCAGTGTGTTTGGACAACAAGATCTGCGGCTCACAATGCTGCTGTTTGTTTCAGTGTCTCGCTGCGGCTGTGGTCTGATAGCCCTGAATCTCTAACAGGGCCAGGAATGCTGCAGACTGGTAGAATCAGCAGGATTCGCAATGCACCAAAATGAAATAAGCTCCTTGGAATGTGCCGATAAATGTCTGAACAGGGCTGAAAATATGCCACAAACAAAAGAGAGTCCAACAATCTGAGGATAGTGGGGCGGGGGGAGACTGTGTTACAAAGAGAGAAAAACTTCAAGTTCTTGTGGGAGGTACCATAGCTACTCTGTACAACACTAATACAATGAAATACGACACCCTCTTTCTAATACACTCTGAAATAGCAAACACTCTCCTTAATGCACTCTGATATACAACACCCTCTCTCTAATAAACTGATATATCACACCCTCTTTCTAATAAACTGATATATCACACCCTCTTTCTAATAAACTGATATACCCCACCCTCTCTCTACTACACTGATATACCTCACCCTCTCTCTAATACACTCTGTATACCTCAATCTCTCTCTAATACACTCTGATGATTCCATGCCTGCTCTGCTCTGGGCAGCCCAGTTTCCCAGAAAGGTCCTAAAACAGGTGTTAACCCTTCGTTAACATACGCAAGGGGCCTTACACCCTGTTTTAGGTGGCTGCCCTGGATGCCTGAAAAATCGTCTGACCCAATATGGAGTTAAAACCTATTTTAGCCACCATTTCAAGAGCCCTTGGCTCAGCCACAGCAGCCTTCCACCTCCCACGCTGCAGCCACTGGGGGAGCACTTTACAGAGGCACTTAAGGTAGACACTAGAGGATTTCACCAGTGTGATAATTAGTATTATGAATTGTTAGGAGACTATGGGAATTATAATCCTTTTTGAAATCTTTATGTGCAGAGACTGTTCCTGTAGTAGCTGGTGACCTTGCATTGTTAGCTGACATGAATATTGATGTTGGTCTTTGGACAGATGCAGTTTACTTGAGGGTGGAAGGACTGGGAGAGATGTTGGACATGACTGCTAATGAAGGGGAGCAGGGATTGTTCAGCTGAAGTGCTCTTCAATGAGCTTCTGCTGAAGAGCAGCTCCTGCTTCCTCGCCATCCTCTATGTCATCAGTATCCTCTACCTCATTATGCTGAAGGTCCTTGTCCAACGGTAACTCCATGCAATATCCCTGTTGCAGAGCAAACCACCATCATACGGGACACTCTTCACTGGCTGTATTGCAGGAAGCCACCAGACCTGTTCAGACAGTCAATGGTCTGCTCGATGAGGGCTCTAGTTGACCCACAGATCTGACTGTAGCGCAGTCAGCAAGCGTGGATTCATGAGAGGAGTCATAAGCCAAGTGCGCAGCCTTTATGTGTCAGCTGTGGCTCAGTTGGTGGTACTCTTGCCTCTGAATCAGATGGTTGTGGGTTTGAGACCCGCTCCAGAAACTTCAGCACGTAATCCAGGCCAACACTCCAGAGCAATACTGAGAGAGTGCTGCACTGTTGGAGGTGTCCTCTTTTAGATGATGTAAAACAGATGCTAGTGAATCGGCAGCACGTTTTACATCTCTCCCCATTTTTATTTCTATTGACATCAATGTTCAGAAGAGATGTAAAATGGGCTGCCGACTGGCTATTACTCGATTTATACAATCAAGCACAAAATCAAGATCTACCCCACTGTGACTGGACCCATGTTCCTGGTGTGCCCCACACTTCCAACACTTCACACCCCTTTATCCCTTTTCTAACTGTCAGGATCTGTTTTATGACAGCAAATCTTTTGAAAACTGTTCAATAAAAAGAAAGCATAAAAAAACAAGGTTAAAACAAACAATAGTCCCTATTATACTTAAAAGCGTAATGTAATCATTTCGTGTTCATTTAATAGCAGGTAATTGCTCCCAGACTGGATCGCTGCTCCACTCCTCATTAATTTATTTCATTTCAGACCCATAAACCCAACTGGAAACTGAAGAAATAAGAAGCAACTGATAGCTTCTCACTGCTAATAACTCTCCTTTCATAGTCCCTGGGACCGCATTGAGTGGCTATCCCAACACTCTCCACAGCCTCCACTAGACGCCTCGATCCTCCAGCTCACCTTTACCTGCATTAAGTAGCTGTACAAACCTGAATCCAAACTGCGAGGGAGACCTGCCCCCATGGCCCAGTATGCAGCCGTGCTGCCTGCTGTGGCGGTCTACGGCAGGAGTGTCAAACATACGGTCCCCGCGGCCCGGATCGGGCCCCAGACTTCCCCTCAGAGTTGGACTGGCTGTCGGGAAATTTTCCCGAGTGCCCCCCTAAACCCTGACTGCTGAATTCGGAGCGCTCTAACCTTCTGAAGCCGGTCTGTGCCGGGGCTCTGAGGCCTTTTCGGGGCTCCTCGCCGCCTCGCCTCCCACACACCACGAACCGCTTCCCGCTCGCTGCTCCTCCAATCACAACCTCCCCTTTTCCCGCTCTCCGGCCGCTCGCGCTTTTGCCGTTGGGTTTTGAGCGCGCAGCGCGCGCCCGTCACTCAGCAGCGCGGCCTCGCGCTCCCCCGCCTTACAATTAAACACCGTTTAAAATTAGACATATCTGATGATAGAAATGGAGCAGGGAAATGGAAAAGTAGAGGGGCTTCGACGGGGAAAGGCCCCGCTTCACCGAATTAAAAGGAGCAAAACACGAAGGTTGAAGAAAGAAAGCCGAGAAAAAGATCAAAACCCGTTGAGTGAAGGGACTGGGGATGGGGAGGCGGTGACCACGAGTTTTGGCTCGGAGACCAAATTCAGGAACCACATACACCTAGATACCAAATCCAGGGACCGCTTACACCGAGAGACCAAATCCAGGGACCGCTTACACCATGAGACCAAATCCAGGGACCGCATACACCATGAGACCAAATCCAGGGACCGCATACACCATGAGACCAAATCCAGGGACCGCTTACACCATGAGACCAAATCCAGGGACCGCTTACACCATGAGACCAAATCCAGGGACCGCTTACACCGAGAGACCAAATCCAGGGACCACTTACACCATGAGACCAAATCCAGGGACCGCTCACACCAAGAGACCAAATCCAGGGACCGCTCACACCGAGACCCCAAATCCAGGGACCACTCACACTGAGAGACCAAATCCAGGGACCTCTTACACCGAGAGACTAAATCCAGGAACCGCTTACACCGAGAGACCAAATCCAGGGACCTCTTACACCGAGAGACCAAATCCAGGAACCGCTCACACCAAGAGACCAAATCCAGGGACCGCTCACACCGAGACCCCAAATCCAGGGACCACTCACACCGAGACCCCAAATCCAGGGACCTCTTACACCATGAGACCAAATCCAGGGACCGCTTACACCGAGAGACCAAATCCAGGGACCACTTACACCATGAGACCAAATCCAGGGACCGCTCACACCAAGAGACCAAATCCAGGGACCGCTCACACCGAGACCCCAAATCCAGGGACCACTCACACTGAGAGACCAAATCCAGGGACCTCTTACACCGAGAGACCAAATCCAGGAACCGCTTACACCGAGAGACCAAATCCAGGGACCTCTTACACCGAGAGACCAAATCCAGAGACCACTTACACTGGTGGCGAAACCAGCTCTAGTGAAGGCGAAAGGCGGGTAATGGGTGAAGATATGACGGTGGAATCAGATGGTGCTGGTGGGGCTCGATGACAGGTTATTGTCAGAGCTCCTTTGTAGACAGCCTGATGATGGAATGCAACCAGCGCAACACCTGGATCCGCCTGTCCTTGTGCCAAAATCCCAGAGTCTAATGTCCCTGATGTCTTTTTCGGAGAAATGTAGAGATTTGAAAGCAGGGAGTTCTGTGCTTTGTCTGCATGACGTAAAAACAGGAAATGAAAAAGTCTGCATATAATGACAATGGTGTTGTCAATAGTGGCTTCCAACCCTAACCACGAACCCCTAAGCCTAACACCGTAACCCCAGCCCCCAACCACTAATCCTAATCCTAACCACGAACCCCTAAGCCTAACACCGTAACCCCAGCCCCCAACCACTAATCCTAACCCAAACCACGAACCCCTAAGCCTAACACCCTAACCCCAGCCCCCAACCACTAATCCTAATCCTAACCACGAACCCCTAAGCCTAACACCGTAACCCCAGCCCCCAACCACTAATCCTAACCCTATCCACGAACCCCTAAGCCTAACACCCTAACCCAGCCCCCAACCACTAATCCTAACCCGAACCACGAACCCCCTAAGCCTAACACCCTAACCCCAGGCCCCAACCATTAATCCTAAGCCTAACCACGAACCCTTAAGCCTAACCCCAGCCCCAAACCACCAATGCTAACCCTAACCATGAACCCTTATGCCTAACACCCCTAACCCCAGCCCCAATCACTGGCCTAAACCACTATCGCCAAATAACCACTAACCCTAAATGATGCCATGTCAATAGCACGATGCAGGGCTGTGTTGTGGTGTCACCGGTGATGCAGGTTGACCGTGTTATCAATAGTCACTCCAAGCCCTGGGAGAAGGGGAGGGGAAGGTCATCCAAAAAAAGCTTGAAAAAAGCCTGAAGGGAGTTATTTTATTTGAACAGTAAAGGTTACAGAGTAAAGCAAGCAGATTACAATGGGACGGTAATCTTAGAATCATAGAAAGGTTACAGCACAGAAGGAGGCCATTCGGCCCATTGAGTCTGCGCCGGCTGTATGCAAGAGCAATCCAGCTGGTACCACTCCCCTGCCCTATACCCGTACCTCCGCAAATTTTTTCCTTTCAAGTACTTATCCAGTTCCCTTTTGAAGGTCATGATTGAATTTGCCTCCTCCACCTCCTCAGGCAGTGCATTCCAGATCCCAACCACTTGCTGTGTAAAAAAGTTTTTACTCATGTCACCTTTGGTTCTTTTGCCATTCACCTTAAATCTATGATCCTCTGGTCCTTGACCTTTCCGCCAATGGGAACAGTTTCTCTCTACTCTGTCCAGACCCTTCATGATATTGAATACCTCTGTCAAATCTCCTCTCAACCGTCTCTGTTCCAAGGAGAAGCAACCCCAACTTCTCCAGTTCTCAAAGTAACTAAAGTCCCTCATCCCTGGAATCATTGCATCTGCGACAGGTAGATTTGTGAGGACGAGGTCAAGTAGGTTTTTCCCTCCAGTTGGTTCGCTCACCACCTGCTGCAGGCCCAGTTTGGCAGCTATGTCCTTCAGGACTCGGCCAGCTCGGTCAGTAGTGGTGCTACCGAGCCACTCTTGGTGATGGACATTGAAGTCCCCCACCTAGAATACATTCTGTGCCCTTGCTACCCTCAGTGCTTCCTCCAAGGACTGATTCATCAGCTGAGGGAGTATGGTAGGTGGTAATCAGCAGGAGGTTTCCTTGCCCATGTTTGACCTGATGCCATGAGATTTCATGGGGTCCAGAGTCAATGTTTTGAGGACTCCCAGGGCCACTCCCTCCTGACTGTATATCACTGTACCGCCACCTCTGGTGGGTCCGTCCTACCGGTGGGACAGGACATACCCAGGGATGGTGATGGAAGAGTCTGGGACATTGGCTGAAAGGTATGATTCTGTAAGTATGGCTGTGTCAGGCTGTTGCTTGACTCGTCTGTGGGACAGCTGTCCCAATTTTAGAACAAGTCCCAAATGTTAGTGAGCAGGACTTTGCAGGGTCAACTGGGCTTGGTTTGCCTTTGTCGTGTCCGGTGCCTAGTGGTCTGTCTGGTTTTATTCTTATTATGACTTTTTTTTAAGTGAGATTTTAGAACTGAGTGGCTTGCTAGGCCATTTCAGAGGGCATTTAAGAATCAACCACATTGCTGTGGGTCTAGAGTCACATATAGGCCAGACCAGGTAAGGACGGCAGGTTTCCTTCCCTAAGGGGCATTAGTGAACCAGATGGATTTTTACGACAATCTGGTAGTTTTATGACCACCATTACTGATAATAGTTTATTTTAATTCCAGATTTTATTTAATTAATTGAATTTAAATTCCCCAGCTGCCATGGCAGGATTTAAACTCATGACTCCAGATTATTAGTCCAGGTCTCTGGATTACTAGTCCAGTAACATAACCACTATGCTACCTACTTGACCTCGTCCTTACAAATCTACCTGTCGCAAATGCATCTGTCCATGACAGTATTGGTAGGAGTGACCACCACACAGTCCTCGTGGAGACGAAGTCCCGTCTTCGCACTGAGGATACCATCCATCGTGTTGTGTGGCACTATGGCACTACCACCATACTAAATGGGATAAAATCAGAACGGATCTAGCAGCTCAAAACTGGGCATCCATGAGGCGCTGTGGGCCATCAGCAGCAGCAGAATTGTATTCCAGCACAATCTGTAACCTCACGGCCTGGCATATTCCTCACTCTACCATTACCAACAAGCCAGGGGATCAACCCTGGTTCGATGAGGAGTGTGGAAGAGCATGATAGGAGCAGCACCAGGCGTACCTAAAAATGAGGTGCCAACCTGGTGAAGCTACAACTCAGGACTACATGCATGTAAAACAGCGGAAGCAACATTCTATAGACAGAGCTAAGCGATTCCACAACCACCGGATCAGATCAAAGCTCTGCAATCCTGCCACATCCAGTCGTGAATGGTGGTGGACAATTAAACAACTAACAGGAGGAGGAGGCTCTGTAAACATCTCCATCCTCAATGATGGCGGAGTCCAGCACGAGTGCAAAAGACAAGGCTGAAGTGTTTGCAAACATCTTCAGCCAGAAGTGCCGAGTGGATGATCCATCTCGGCCTCCTCCCAATATCCCCACCATCACAGAAGCCAGTCTTCAGCCAATTCGATTCACGCACTGGATACAGCAAAGGCTATGGGCCCCAACAACATCCCGGCTGTAGTGCTGAAGACTTGTGCTCCAGAACTAGCCGCGCCTCTAGCCAAACGGTTCCAGTACAGCTACAACACTGGCATCTACCCGACAATGTGGAAAATTGCCCAGGTATGTCCTGTCCACAAAAAGCAGGACAAATCCAATCCGGCCAATTACCGCCCCATCAGCCTACTCTCAATCATCAGCAAAGTGATGGAAGGTGTCGTCGACAGTGCTATCAAGCGGCACTTACCAATAACCTGCTCACCGATGCTCAGTTTGGGTTCTGCCAGGACCACTCGGCTCCAGACCTCATTACAGCCTTGGTCCAAACATGGACAAAAGAGCTGAATTCCACAGGTGAGGTGAGAGTGACTGCCCTTGACATCAAGGCAGCATTTGACCGAGTGTGGCACCAAGGAGCCCTAGTAAAATTGAAGTCAATGGGAATCGGGGGAATACTCTCCAGTGGCTGGAGTCATACCTAGCACAAAGGAAGACGGTAGTGGTTGTTGGAGACCATTCATCTCAGCCCCAGGACATTGCTGCAGGAATTCCTCAGGGCAGTGTCCTGGCCCAACCATCTTCAGCTGCTTCATCAATGATGTTCCCTCCATCATAAGGTCAGAAATGGGGATGTTCACTGATGATTGCACAGTGTTCAGTTCCATTCGCAAGCCCTCAGATAATGAAGCAGTCTGTGCGCGCATGCAGCAAGACAAGGACAACATCCGGGCTTGGGCTGATAAGTGGCAAGTAACATTCGCGCCAGACAAGTGCCAGGCAATGACCATCTCCAACAAGAGAGAGTCTAACCACCTGCCCTTGACATTCAACGGCATTACCATCGCCAAATCCCCCATCAACATCCTGGGGGTCACCATTGACCAGAAACTTAACTGGACCCACCACATAAATACTGTGGCTACAAGAGCAGGTCAGAGGCTGGGTATTCTGCGGGGAGTGACTCACCTCCTGACTCCCCAAAGCCTTTCCACCATCTACAAGGCACAAGTCAGGAGTGTGATGGAATACTCTCCACTTGCTTGGATGAGTGCAGCTCCAACAACACTCGAGAAGCTCGACACCATCCAGGACAAAGCAGCCCCCTTGATTGGGATCCCATCCACCACTCTAAACATTCACTCCCTTCACTACCGGTGCATTGTGGCTGCAGGTGCACCATCCACAGGATGCACTGCAGCAACTCGCCAAGGCTTCTTCGACAGCACCTCCCAAACCCGCGACCTCTACCACCTAGAAGGACAAGTGCAGCAGGCACATGGGAACAACACCACTTGCACGTTCCCCTCCAAGTCACACACCATCCCGACTTGAAAATATATTGCCGATCCATCATCGCCGTTGGGTCAAAATCCTGGAACTCCCTTCCTAACAGCACTGTGGGAGAACCTTTACCACACGGACTGTAGCAGTTCAAGAAGGCGGCTCACCACCACCTTCTCAAGGGCAATTAGGGATGGGCAATAAATACTGGCCTTGCCAGCGACGCCCACATCCCATGAACGAATAATAAAAAAAATTCTCGTAAATCTCTTCTGCGCCCTTTCTAAAGCCTTCACATCTTTCCTGAAATGCGGCGCCCAGAACTGGACGCAATACTCCAGTTGTGGCCGAACCAGTGTTTTATAAAGGTTATCTTCTTGCAGTTTTCCTCCCATTGTGGAGGACTCAGAAATAATGCTTACATGGTGTGTGCAGCAGAGAGTGTTATGTGTTTGTGGCTTATAGTTAATAATCACTAAGGCAGCTAGTTGTGGTTGTATAACAGATCAGGAATACGGGTAGTCAAACAAGACAGACGCATTCCTGACCAGAAAGATCTATGGCTCAGTCTCAGGCCCATTCTGACTTTGTGCCCTTTCTGTTCGGACTCATCCTTCTCATATTCAACACATATTCCAGGGTGATACGATAGAAATGTTTAAAAGGTTGATGGGGTAGATAGAAGCAGGCTGTTTACTGTGGTTGAAGATTAAATGTAAAAGATTTAGAACAGTGATTAAAAGAAACTTCTTTACACAGAGAGTTGTGAGGCAGTGGAATTCACTTCCAGGGTTAGTGTTTGGGGCACAAAGTTCTGTAGTGAAAAGTGGTCCTCATGTTTTTATCCAAGACAGGCCTCAGCCCAGTCATTTGCTCCAAGTGTTGATGCAGTGGTTCAAGCTAAGAGGTGCCAGGTATCAGGGAGCAGCAGTAGCAGTAAATAAAATCTAAATGTAAGTGCGTGCCAATATTTTAACTTCATCTATTTCGATTTTAATAACTTTTGCTGTTTGTGGCTCACACCAAATGCCAAATATCAGATCAGGCCCACCATAGAAAATTAGTTTGACACCCCTGGTCTCAGGTTTGATCCCTGGGCTACTTTCATATAGGATGGCAATAGTTGGCCTCAGTGCCCTGGTTATAGGGGAAATTCGGCCAAGGTTCCTGCTCCTGCACATTGTCCATTGACTCTGATTGGAAAGTTGGTGTTTGTGGAAACCAGATGAGGACAGAGTCAGTTTTGGCCTTGAAACCCTCAAATATTCTGCTGACTCTCCCTGCCTGGGCTGTCATATGAGTAAGGACCATTATGGTGAGATATTGGAGGACGATAGATGCCTGTTGAACAGAGCCCCCACCGCAAGCCAGCGTCTTCAGGAGAGGGGAGAAAACTGAGTAATCATAACAACCAGGGGGCAATTACCCACAAACCTCAGATAGAAAACACTACGGCACAGATTAAAGCTTTTATAAGCAATGAGGAAGAGCAAAGGGATGATAGATGCCGGGGTTATCCGAGAGTGTTACAGTGAGGGCTGTGGGATATATCAGAGTGCTACAGTGAGCGGTGTGGGGTATATGAGAGGGTGTTACTGTGAGGGGTATGGGGTATATCCGTGAATATTACATGAGGGTTGTGGGGTAAATCAGAGTGTTACAATGAGGGGTGTGGGTTATATCAGAGAGTGTTACAGTGAAAGGTGTGGGGTATATCAGAGTGTTACAGTGAGGGGTGTATGTTATATCAGAGAGTGATTCTGCTGGGGGAGTGGGATATAATAAAGGGTGTTACAGTGAGGGGTGTGTGTTATATCTGAGTGTTACAGTGAGGGGTGTATGTTATATTGATTGGCATCAATCAGGCAGTAAAAGGGTGTGGGATGTGGAAACGCGATAGTGTATGACCAGGATGCAGCCTACCTGTGGATATAGTATGTGGCACATTTTTTCAGCTGCTTTTTCCATGCATGCAATCTGCTTGACCTTGCCCCAGAACACAAACTACATCTAGTGGAAGTGTCACGGCGTCTGACTGTACAGGGGACTTTCAGAGATCAATCTGCTGACACTGATTTCACCGCCTCTTCCTCTGACACAATCTGATATTGTGCATTCTCTTGGGTGATTTTGTGCTGTGCAGAGCCAGGCCCTGAGTGGTGAAATGGTTAAGAGAAATTCGGCAATGCCACAACCTTGATCCAGTGTTAGGCCTTGTTATTGGCTCCTAAGGTCTTGACACGTTTGTGTTTTTGTAGCCAAGAGACTTTTCTGTAGGAGATGCTGAGTGAGGAGTGTTACTTCATGGCAATCAACAGCTGCTGCTGTGTCGTGCATAAACGGTGTCAGATGATTAAATAAAGTAGGTCGGGCCTTTCATCGTCTCTAACACGAACATCTGGAAAGAGATAGTACCAGGATGCTAGCTGGAAACAAGTGTTTGGTTTAAGATCCAATCTGGTCTCATTTGCAGTTGAACTGGTAACTGCTCCCCTGTTGGCTACTCTGCCATATTTACCATAGGACCATGGAGGTTTCCAGCATAGAAGGAGGCCATTCGGGCTATTGTGTCTGTGCCAACTGTTTGCTAGAGCAATTCAAAACTAATCCCACTGCCGCACTCTCACCCAATAGCTCTGCTTCAAATATATATCCAATCTTACCTTAAAAGATGCAATGGTCTTTGCGTCAACCTCATGTGGCAAAGCATTCCTTGCTCCAACAACCGTCAGTATAAAAAAACCTCTCTCCTCACTCTCAGTGATCATTTTAAATTGATGGCCCCTCATCACTGAGTCCCCAACCAGAGCAAATAGTCTTTTCCTATTCACTCCATCAAAACTTTTTTTTAAACCCGATAAATCTCCTTTCAGCTCTCTCTACTCCAGTGGAAATAGTCCCATTATCTCAAGTCTCTCCTCATAACTATAGTTTCCCATCCCTGACATCATTCTAGTGAATTTACACTGTACACTCCCTTGATTTATGTCCTTTCTATAATGGGGCATCTAAAACTGCACATAGTACTGTAACTGTGGCCTAACCAATGTTTTGTACAAATTTGTCCATTTGTAAAATCCAAAATGCAGTGGCCTTTAGCTACCTGCACTCACTTTCTAGCCATTATGTATTTGAACCCCCTAAGTCTTTCACTCCAATATTTATTATTTGTTCTTGGGGTGTAAGGCAGTATTTATTGTCCATCCCTTGTTGTCTTGAGGGCATTAAGAGGCAACTGCATAGTGTGGGACTGGTCTTACATGAAGGCCAGACCGGGTAGGGGTGGCAGATTCCTTCCTTGAAAGACATTATTGACCCAGTTGAATTTTTACAGATTTAACTCCCATTTTTTCTGATGCTAACCCACAAACTACCACATTTATTGAATTTAGCTTCACATCGAGCCATGGTGGGATTTGAACTCATGCTTTGGGCTGTTAGTCCAGTACCATAACCATCATACCCCCATCCACACCCTCCAGTGTCTTTCTATTGAGTGTATACTCCCTTTCTTTGTGATTCCTCCCAAAATCCATTATCCCACACTTATCTGCAATAAATTGCACCTTCCACTTGTCTGTCCATTGCACTAATCTGTCTTCCTGATGTCTTCTACAGTCCTCCTGGCTACTTTTGTGTCATCAGTAAATTTTGAGATCGTGTCTTCTATCACCAAGTCCAAATCATTTATATCTACTGAGAACAATAATGGCCCCAATCCTAATCCCTGGAGTACACCATTTCCAATCCTTCTCCAATCCAAATAACACCAATTTACAGTCCATCGACCAACTTATTATCCATGTTGCTACACTTCCTTTTATACCATATGCCTCTTTGGACTCGCCTTACTGAGCACCTTCTGAAAATCCATATATTCTATTTCTACTTCATTCTCTTTATCCATCCAGTCACTTCAAAAAATTCCAATAAATTTCTGAAACATGATTTGCCTTTACAAATCCATGCTGGCTGTCCTTGTTTAACCCACACATTTCTAGATGCTCACTAGTTTTATCTCAAATTATTATGGATTCTAAGAGTTTATCTTTAACTGATGTTAGCCGATGAGGTAAAGGGGCATGGAGTTCAGAGTGAGCTGCACTCCAGGTACCAATGTGACACCCACCTTTTGCCAAGTACATTGCACCATAGCTTCAAGTAACTGGTGCCCCCTGTCACTAGGAATCATATAAGCATATTAGAGCCAATCTTTGGTGTCAGCTGGCCCTATATCGGAACTGTAGGAAATCCAAAGCTTGATTGGCAAGGCTTCATACCCACGTGAGATGCAGGTGTCACAATGGCACGTGGACTGCAGCCCACTCTGAACTTCATATCCCTCACCCCAGTTTAATGAGATACAGAGTCCAAACCAGATTCACTATGAGCTCATCACAGGCATACCCAGGGATTTACTGTTGCTCCCCTCCTCTTCCTCATCTACATGCTGCCCCTCGGTGACATCATCCACAGGCATGGGGTCAGCTTCAACGTAGCGACTTTCACAACCTCAAAACACAACACCCCCAAAGCGTTTTACAGCCAATTAAGTACTTTTGAAGTATTGTTACTGCTGTAAGTAATAAGATAAATTACCACATAATCTGCTCTAGTGATGTTGGTTGAGGGGTAAATATTGGCTAGGACACTGGGGAGAATTCTCCTGCTCTTCTTCAATTTGTGCCATGGGTTCTTTTACATCCACCTGAGAGGGCAGATGGGGCCTTGGTTTAACATGCCATCTGAAGGACAAGACCTCTGACAGTGCTGCACTCCCTCAGTAATGCACTGAAATGTCATCCTGGATTATGTGCTCAAGTTTCTGGAGTGGGACTTGAACCCACAGCCTTCTGACTCAGAAACCACTGAGCAAAGGCTATCACATGTTGACATCCAGACCTACTGTTCCACTATCTCTCTCAACTATCTCATGCTATCATAGGATTACATTGTATTTTATTATTTTGCCATGTTATGAGGAGTAATAAGAAATTGATTGAATCTTAAAGAAAATTGTA
Organism: Heptranchias perlo; assembly: GCF_035084215.1. NCBI lineage: Eukaryota > Metazoa > Chordata > Chondrichthyes > Hexanchiformes > Hexanchidae > Heptranchias > Heptranchias perlo. Next base: position 1,637,478 of record NC_090356.1, on the reverse strand, counting down.
TTCTGTTCATTCATACACTTTATGTCAAATAAATCATCTCATTGGTTCACACTTGGTCTTGTCTCACAACAGAGCTTATCAGATCATTATGGATAAGGAAAACATCCCTGACTGCAACATTCAATAATTTCTTAAATGATTCCTGTTTTCTATCTGGAAATTTAGTCCACGTATTGATTACTCTGTGTGAAGTGAAATTTCCTGATATCTCTCCCAAAATTAGCTTTTACCAGTTTGAGTGTCCCTGAGTTTTACTCCCACAGTTTAAAGTGATATTCCTAATTTAACTATTTCTATACCCTTATCTTACAACACTCTATAAGATCATCTCTCAGATGGCCCCTTTCCAGGCTAAAAAGGCCCAAGTCTCTCCAGTCTTCCCCCATAACTCAAACCCCTGATATTGAGGATCAGATCCATGGATCTTCTCTGCACTGCTTGAACCCTGGTAAGAGTCAGCACCTTCAGGAGAGGTGGGTCCTGAACCCCAGTGAGAGTCAGCACCTTCAGGAGAGATGGGGACCTGAACCCCAGTGAGAGTCAGCACCTTCAGGAGAGGAGGGGACCTGAACCCCAGTGAGAGTCAGCACCTTCAGGAGAGGTGGGTCCTGAACCCCAGTGAAAGTCAGCACCTTCAGGAGAGGTGGGTCCTGAACCCCAGTGAGAGTCAGCACCTTCAGGAGAGTTGTGTGGAGCCTATGATGCTTGGGGGAGAATGGGTCAGTCGAGCACCAAGTTGAACTGGTACTGGGCATCAATTTACTCGTGCGCTCTCCTGGATTCTCCCGTTGTAACTCTGGATACCTAAACCAGGTTTCCCACTTGGTCGTGTAAGGGGCAGAGCCTCTACCCATCCATTACAAGGCCAGTGACACAGAGGGGGTGGGGCCAGAGGCGGGACCATAAGCACTGGAGGTTCCTGTTTTCTTGGCCCCTATAGGATCCGTTGCACGCCTGGAGTACGCCCAGTGAGATGAGGCATATGGACCTTCGGAGGGGCACATGTGGGCCACAAGGAAGGAGCCGGATCCCCAATAATGAGAATTTTATTTTATAAAAAGTTTAGTATCAGCCTCCTTTGTACAGAGGCCATGAATTGTGTCTCTGGGGACGGGGATGGGTAACTCCAGCGGGGTCAGCCCTGGAGGGCATAGTGGGCATATTACCAGTGTAACTGCTGGGATTGCGTCCCGTGTATTTTTGGGCTCAGCTCTACACCTCCCTTATCATAGCAATGCTCCCAGCTGCACTGCAGCCTGATACGTCCCAATAAGTAGGGAGAAAACTCCTCTCCAAATGATGGTTTTTGATATGCAAATGAATTAATTGTGAGCAAGACAGGAATATTTTGATTGTGGATGGGTTTCTCCACCAACACACTGGTTGACATTTTTGGGGAATGCATCACTTCCATTTTTTGAGGAAAAATAAATCAGTAAATGCTTGGGATACACAGTGGGTGTGACAGCATTTGGAAGCAGAAAGGACAGTTTGTTTCATTGGGCGATGACAGGCTGCATTTTCCCTTCCAGACGCTGATTGACCTGCAGTGCTCTCAGCACTTCCTGTTTTTAGTTCAGATTCCATTTCACAGTTTCTTTTCTTTTTATCTCATTTTCTTCATCTCGTCTCCGCACAGCCTGGAACCCTGACATTAATAAAACTCAGTGCAGGGTATGTGAGGTGATACTTCACACGATTCAGAAAGTGAATGGGTACAGTAGCGTAACGGTTATGTTACTGGAGTCATAATCTAGCAGAACATGAGTTCAAATCCCACCGTGGTAGCTGGAAGATTTGAATTTTGTTTTTAAAAATTGGAAATAAAAAGATGGTTTCAGTAAAAGTGACCATGAAGTTGTTGAACTAAAAATTCAACTGGTTCACTAATGTCCTTTAAGGAAGGAAACCTGACTCCAGTCCCACACCAATGTGGATGACTCTTAACTGCTCTGTGAAGTGGCCTACTCAGTTGTATCAAACTGCTGCAGTGGCTCAAGAAGAAGGCCCACCACCACCTTCTCAGGGAAACTGGGGATGGGCAATAAATGCCGGCCTTGCCAAGGATGCCCACATCCCAAGAATGAATAAAACAAAACATACAAATGAGTTTTGCACCATATCTGTCACTAATGTAACTGCTGATCTAAGAGGTTTTGTCTCAGTATCCTAGCTAGTCTTTCTTTGCAGAATGAAGTTTGGGTGCTGAAGTTTTACAGGGTTTGTTCATGAAGGTATCAAGAGGGCACATTCCACTGGGAAAGTACAGCAGGTTTCTCACGCTCGGACTGCTGTGTAAATTCTTTGAAAGATTTTGGAAGGTGAGTTTGACACATGTGTAGTTTTTTGTAGGGTCGTTAGTGTAATAACTTCCAGATCGACACAGCTCCCTCAAACAGCCCGCATCTCAGCAGCTGCTTCCCTCCTACCAGAAGCTGGCCTGCAGGCTCGACGTGGGCTACGAGCAAGCATGTTCCACTTCAAAGGGGCGCTCAGCGGGTCTCCCCTCTCCTCAGATGTGTTGTGCTGCTGCAGCAGAAATAACACAAAAAAGGTGAGTTCTTCTTGTCTCCCCATGATACGAGTACCACAAAACGCCAGTGGGTTTGTTTTTTGAATATGCTTTTAAAATCACTGTGAAGGGATAAGATGGGAACTATGACAATTTAAACAACAATTGGTGCGTAAATCACTATTTAATCCCGTATACAGGATGAATTACACATCAATGGAACAAATCACCCAAACCACTAGCCATGAGTGCTAATTCCTCTCCATTTTCAAGCCAGTGATATTACCATTATTATCATGGTGACCTCACTATTGTGTGTGACATCACTGGGCTGTGTGTGAGATCACTAGAGGGTGTGTGAGATCCTTGAGGGTGTGCAGATCACTAGGGGGTGTGTGTGAGACTCCTCTCAGCCCAGTATTTAGATTCTGTGCCACAATTGTTTCAAACTAATTTCTAGCCAGCTTGAATTTAGGGTAACTTTCCCTTCACCAGAGGAAAATGTTTAGATAGGCCCCAGGCAGGGGTGGGGAGTGTATGTGGGAGTAGCTGTTTCACCTTCCTTGTGTTATAGACTGGAAAGCACAGTACCAGCCAGTCTTTACCTCTGGAACATGTTCAAATCCATCCCTGACAGACCAGATGAAAGTCACTTTGAGATGTTTGTAGTTGTCCTTTTCTCATCTAGAACCTTCCTTGCAACAAACTGCTTGCAGATCAATCTTTGTTTGTGCCCAGGCACAGTGTGCCGTGATGGAACTTGTGTCAAAATAAACCACCCCATCACTAACTCTGACGGCAAATAGTAAACCTGGTTCTCCTCCATCCCAAAGAACCGATTGCAAATAACCTCTCATCTATACACTATCCGTGTTAAGACTTATTGCAGGTGTGCTGTCATTCCGTCTGGGTTCCAACCCAAGATGTGAAAGGACACTGTTTAAACTGATTCTATCAGAGAACAATCGGCCTATAGCCCCTGACCACCACAGAGATACAAGACCATCATCGACTCCATGTGAAATAGATATAAAAGGAAATAAATATGTAAACCCCTCTGTGACGCATGTTAAAGTGGCAATAACAACGACAGATTAGTGAAAGGCTGTAAGAATGAGAAAACCAGAGTTAGACATCTTAGATTGACACAGAGGGGAAAGTGTTTGATGGGGCAGTGTAGAGGGAGATTTACTCTGTATCTAACCCGTGCTGTACCTGCCCTGGGAGTGTTTGATGGACAGTGTAGAGGGAGCTTTACTCTGTATCTAACCCGTGCTGTACCTGCCCTGGGAGTGTTTGATGGGACAGTGTAGAGGGAGCTTTACTCTGTATCTAACCCGTGCTGTACCTGCTCTGGGAGTGTTTGATGGGACAGTGTAGAGGGAGCTTTACTCTGTATCTAACCTGTGCTGTACCTGCCCTGGGAGTGTTTGATGGGACAGTGTAGAGGAAGCTTTCTCCCTCTGCATGCTGTAAGGATTCTACGTGAAGTGAGAGTGAGCAATCTCAACCCAGCTCCAAGCTGTCACAGGTTCATCATACATTGGAATCTCAGTCAGAAAGGTTTTGAGAGGAGTGCTCCCCCCAACTCCATTGGGGTGGTGATTGGCCTTCTCCATGTAGGCCGCTCCAACCCCCTCTCTCGGGGCTTACCCGAGGGCCAGCGAGAGAGGTGGCCTGAAACTGAAGTCTTCCATTGGGCGACCTGGCTTTGGTGGCGTGACCAGTGCTGCCAGCTCACTCCAAGTTTGCAGACGAGGCCCCAGGATCAATTTCCATCGATCCTTGGGCACACGCGACCTCGACAGTGATCTCACACACCACACTAGTGAAGTTCTATCCCGAGAATTATAAATTGGAGGCATTGGGGGACGTGGGCCAAGTAAGTAAGCAAGGACAGGCGGGCGGTTAGGGAGGTGGAAGTAGATGGTCTTTGTGATGGAGAGGAAGTAGGGTCAGAAGTTCAGCTCAGGGTTGATAGGGACACTGAGTTTGCAAACGTTCTGGTTCAAACTGAGAAAATGGCCAGGGAGGGTACAGAGTTTGTGGTGGCCGGTGTTGGTGGCTTCGGTCTTCCCAATGCTTAGTTGGGCTCTGGGAAAAACAGTGACAGCTCATCCAATGCAGGGATCTCTCCCACAATACGCACGTTTCTGCAGTGAGTCTGTTCCAGGAACTCGCTCACCAAGTGAAAGAAAAATGGGCGTGAAGGTGACATGACCAATATAAAATACCCTTTATTACAAACACTTTAATGTAATGTAAGAAATATTAGTACATAATAAATTCTTTAATCATTTCCATGTTAGTTAATAAATATTTCAAAATGTCGTAACGTTTTGAACTGGAGCCACTTTTCCTACTGTTTGATCCCATTGGGAGGGAATACTCTTTGTACAAGTCAACTGAGTGAGAAAAGACCTGTCAGACTGCCCAGGGCAGACTGCCATCCAGGTGCCTTCACACGTCCTGGTATAACCATTACTTCATCCTTTTCCTACCACAATACCCATCCCCCCATCTCCCTGCTGAATCAGGGGTTGGTTCAGTTCTTCTTTGAATCCATCCAGTGTGCTTACTGCAACAGGTTATTCCATAACCCAACACCCCAACATGTGATGCCTTAAGTCACGTTTACCTTGTGGTATCATTCAGTTCCAATTGTATTCTCTCCTTTTCCTCCTCCAATCTTCTCCCTCTCAGACCTCCCTCTTTTACCCGCTGCTGCATGTATCCTGCGCTGCCGCTATCCGGGCTTTATACATCACCTTGCCATCTTTACTCGGACAGTACACTACCACCAATCCCTTTGTGCAACCTCTATTCATTTACCAACGATCTGTTATTCTCTGAATCCTTTCCACTAAACTGTTCCCTGTACGCACACATGGATCCAGTAATGGCTTAAGAGAATATCTTCATTTTTTATATTCATATAATTGGTGACAGACTGGGCCGGAAGGTTAAGAATATCCACACAGCACATTTACTAGAGGTTCAGAGCCATCCCATTTATCCCTGCACTTTGAAGGAGGAATATCAGCTTTAGTTATCAACATAAGCATCAAACACTCCCAGGGCAGGTACAGCACGGGTTAGATACAGAGTAAAGCTCCCTCTACACTGTCCCATCAAACACTCCCAGGGCAGGTACAGGGGGGTTAGATACAGAGTAAAGCTCCCTCTACACTGACCCATCAAACACTCCCAGGGCAGGTACAGCACGGGTTAGATACAGAGTAAAGCTCCCTCTACACTGTCCCATCAAACACTCCCAGAGCAGGTACAGCATGGATTAGATATAGAGTAAAGCTCCCTCTACACGGTCCCATCAAACACTCCCAGGGCAGGTACAGCACGAGTTAGATACAGAGTAAAGTTACCTATGTGCTATTCCAGCCTGTAGCACAGTATATCAATTTTGCATTTTTCCCAGTATTCTTGTGGCCTTTGTGACTGAGATTCACAATTTAGTCACAATGTATGGAGAACCTGTGGCACTTTGGTGCTGTACAGCTGCACTGAGATTGCTCACACTCATGCACATAGAATCCTTGCACAAATAGAGAGAGGAGATTTTCATCCCTTCATTCTGAGCTGAATTCAAATGCAACTCCCTAGTGGTAAAAGGCCAGTTTTTAATCTATCTATGTATATTATTTACAATCCTAGTGAGCACTTCCCGTCCACAAGCCACACTTCCTGTTGTCATGATTTTTGGTCACAGTTTTCTGTCAAAGTTTCCCACTGTAAATTGTTATGTCAACATTTCCTGTTCAATTTTGCTATGTCAACTGTCACGGTGTAGTTGTAAGTTCTGGTCACTAGGTGGCTCTATGGAGCAAGTTCCTAAAGTCTCTCCCAACTCCATCACCATCTTGTATATAAAATCTTAAATTCATCAAATAACTGTGGGCAGTGCCACAGGCTTATTTACTTGTATATATTAAAAACTCTGATGTTTTGTGTGTATTTCCTCTGTGTGTCACACTTACTTCCTGTAGCAACTTTCCCCGTCACACTTTATTGGTTTGGCAGAACTGAATTCCAGTTCAGTAACCGTTGATCAGTGCCCCTGAGCATAATACCTTGTGCAGTACATGCCATAAAACTTCTAGTGTGATAAAACAGACTATGGGAGGGAAATCTGCTCAGATTTCAAATTCAGAAAGGACAATTAGGATAAAATACAGAATCATAGAAATGTTCATTGTATGTAAATTTCAGTTTATTTTTCCATGTCTCCATGATTGGAGTTAACTATCTACATCGGGGTAGGAATATAAAAACAGTGCTCAGCTCTCACCCCCAACCAATCAGAAACAAACAGGAGAGGTAAATGGACACAGACAGACACACTCACAGGCAGACACACACAAACACACACACACACACACACACACACACTCCCACAGACAGACACACACACACCCAGTCACAGACAGACACAGTCACAAACAGACACACACACCCAGTCACAGACAGACCCACAGACACACATATCCACAGTCACAAACAGACACACACACCCAGTCACAGACAGACATACCCACGGTCACAGATAGACACACACACCCAGACAGATCCAAAGACACAGACAGACACATACCCAGTCACAGACAGACACACAAACCCAGTCACAGATAGACACACAAACCCACAGTCACAGACAGACACACAAACCCACAGTCACAGACAGAGACACACACAGACAAACATTCACACAGCCACAAGAAGACACACGCAAACAGATACATGCACACACAGACATACAAACACAGGGACACGCACACACACATAAGCATGTGAGGGCTGCTTTAATTCTGTTGCTCTCTGCTGGCTTCTTGTAGCTCTCCCTCGCCTAACTGCACTCCGCTGCAGCCGCTGTCTACATCCCTTGTGAACTCTTGTCCTCATTTCATTTCCTGGTTTGCTCTGTGTTTTTCTGCAGTTTTTTCCCCAGGTCAGCTGTCTGCCACCTCTTTATCCCCTTCCTCTCACCGAGTGCTGCCTTTTGCCTCTGTTTATTTTATCCATGTTCCCCAGTTGTTGTTCTGATCTTCTCTCATTGCCAGGTGATACGGGGAGGATTTGATGCTTTTCAGGTTTGCATTTTGCTTCACTCTAAGCACAGGTCGATCGGCAATGGCCTCCTTACACAGGAGCGTTACCAGGCTGCAAACAGACAGAGAGACAGACAGATTACAAGGTTGGCTGAGGACTGGTGTGAGAGTGTTTGTACAGTAATTGTGAATCTTTGAATATTTCCAGTCTACGTTTCTAATTTTTTGCTTGTACTGATTGTGGTTTTTTGATTCAATGTCGGGATGTGGGCGCCGCTGGCAAGGCCAGCATCTATTACCCATCCCTACTTGCCGAGAAGGTAACTGAATGGCTTGCTAAACCACTTCATAGGGCAATTAAAGGTCAACCACGGTGTGGGATTGGAGTCACACATAGGCCAGACCGGGTAAGGACGGCAGGTTTCCTTCCCTAAAGGACATTAGTGAACTCGTTAGGTTTTTATGGCATTCCGACAGCTTCATGGTCACTGATACCAACTTTTTATTTCCAGATTTTTTACACTGAATTCAAATTCTTAAACTTGAGCTCTGCATTAGTTATTGTTTTGTTCCTGCAAAATTCTTATCAACAGTTTATAAAAACACACAAAATGCTGAGGAGTGGGAACTATTTCCAATGTCAGCTAGCATGGGGGCCAGGAAGGGAAGTTGGGTGGTCAGCAGTTTAGTGGTAATGGGGGTCAAGGGAGCGGGAGGTGGGTCGCATGGACAAGGTGAGCCCAGAAAGTGCATGAGGGGAGATAGGAGAGAAAGAAACGGGTTCAGGGCTAGGGCAGGAGGGGGACCTGGGGGCGGAGAGTTAGGTTGGTGCGCAAAGGGAAGGGAGAGATAAGGCAGAGGCGGCTGAGCAGTCTCAATATTACTGACAGAGAAGTCCATGAGTTGTTGTTGGAGGTGAGGGTGGAGGGGGCGAAGAGGGATTAAAGGAGATGGTTGGCAGTGGAGGAAAGAAGCCGGAGATTATCTTTGCTGTCCAGGATGATCTGGAGCATTGGACGGTTTTGGCAGCGGAGACTGAGACCGGATAGTGCTTGATGTGGTCCAGCCAGATCTGGCGATGAATGGCTAAACTGGTTGTTCGCCAGATATGCTCCAGTCTGCACCTCTTGGACTTGAGGGAGCGAAGATGGGGGCCAAGGGGAATGACCAGGATAGGAGAGAGTAAGGGTTTTGCTGGAGACAAAGGCAATAAAGGTGAGGGAGTTGTTAAGCAGATCGGGAGATGCAGAAATATTGTGGTGTATAGAGGGCCAAAGGCTAGACAGTTGGGAATCTGGAAGTGCAGTTGTAAAGTGACTTTGGGGAGAGGTTTTTCCAGGGACAGACACAGAAGGAAGTGGGGTTGGAAGGGGATAGGACGATGTGGGTGGTAAAGGATACAAGGAAGTGGTTAGAGACGACCATATAGACAGCATGCAAGTAGAAAGGTCCCAGAGATGGCCAATTTCCAGATGACCATCATAAAACTGATTGTCTAGCTCAAAACTGACCAGGAAGATCATCCGATATCCTCACCTGAACTGTGTGATTGGCGATGGGAACCAGACTGACACTGAAGTAACAAGCCCATCACAACTAAACCATCTGCACTAAAGCTCAGGAACAGGCAGTGGTGAGTCAGCGGCAAATGTGTTCAAGTTGCACTTTTAGCACAATGCATTCGCACACGCAGATACAGAGACTGACACGGATAGAGACACGGATAGAGAATCACACGCAGATACAGAGAGACTGACACGGATAGAGAATCACACACAGACACAGAGAGACTGACACGGATAGAGACACGGATAGAGAATCACACACAGACACAGAGACTGACACGGATAGAGAATCACACGCAGATACAGAGACTGACACGGATAGAGAATCACACGCAGATACAGAGACTGACACGGATAGAGAATCACATGCAGATACAGAGAGACTGACACGGATAGAGACACGGATAGAGAATCACACACAGACACAGAGACTGACACGGATAGAGAATCACACGCAGATACAGAGAGACTGACACGGATAGAGACACGGATAGAGAATCACACACAGACACAGAGAGACTGACACGGATAGAGACACGGATAGAGAATCACACACAGACACAGAGAGACTGACACGGATAGAGACACGGATAGAGAATCACACGGATAGAGACACGGATAGAGAATCACACGCAGATACAGAGAGACTGACACAGATAGAGAATCACACGCAGATAGAGAGACTGACACGGATAGAGACACGGATAGAGAATCACACACAGACACAGAGAGACTGACACGGATAGAGACACACACAGAGAGACTGACACGGATAGAGACACACACAGACACAGAGAGACACGGATAGAATCATAGAACGGTTACAGCACGGAAGGAGGCCATTCGGCCCATCGACTCCGGTGCCGATAGAGACACACACAGACACAGAGACTGACACGCATTGAGACATAGACAGACACAGAGAGACACGGATAGAGAATCACACACAGACACAGAGACTGACACGGATAGAGAGACACACAGATGTAGAGAGACTGTCTCGGATAGAGAACGGATCAAGAATCACACAGACTGACACAGATAGAGACACACAGACACAGAGAAACTGACATGGATAGAGAACGGATCACCATCTGGTTCACTAATGTCCTTTAGGGAAGGAAACCTGCCGTCCTTACCCGGTCTGGCCTATATGTGACTCCAGACCCACAGCAATGTGGTTGATTCTTAATTGCCCTCTGAAATGGCCTAGCAAGCCACTCAGTTGTAAAATCTCGCTACGAAAAGTCATAATAAGAATAAAACCGGACGGATCACCCGGCATCGGACCACTAGGCACCGGACACGACAACGGCAAAACACCAAGCCCAGTCGACCCTGCAAGGTCCTCCTTACTAACATCTGGGGACTTGTGCCAAAATCGGGAGAGCTGTCCCACAGACTAGTCAAGCAACAGCCATACTCACAGAATCATACCTTTCAGCCAACGTCCCAGACTCTTCCATCACCATCCCTGGGTATGTCCTGTCCCACCAGCAGGACAGACCCACCAGAGGTGGTGGTACAGTGAGACACAGTCAGGAGGGAGTGGCCCTGGGAGTCCTCAACATTGACTCTGGACCTCATGAAATCTCATGGCATCAGGTCAAACATGGACAAGGAAACCTCCTGCTGATTACCACCTACCGTCCTCCCTCAGCTGATGAATCAGTCCTCCTCCATGTTGAACACCACTTGGAGGAAGCACTGAGGGTAGCAAGGGCACAAAATGTACTCTGGGTGGGGGACTTCAATGTCCATCACCAAGAGTGGCTCGGTAGCACCACCACTGACCGAGCTGGCCGAGTCCTGAAGGACATAGCTGCGAGATTGGGCCTGCGGCAGGTGGTGAGCGAACCAACACGAGGGAAAAACTTACTTGACCTCGGCCTCACCAATCTCCCTGTCGCAAATGCATCTGTCCATGACAGTATTGGTAGGAGTGACCACCGCACAGTCCTCGTGGAGATGAAGTCCCGTCTTCACACTGAGGACACCATCCAACGTGTTGTGTGGCACTACCACCGTGCTAAATGGGATAGATTCAGAACAGATCCAGCAGCTCAAAACTGGGCATCCATGAGGCGCTGTGGGCCATCAGCAGCAGCAGAATTGTATTCCAGCACAATCTGTAACCTCATGGCCTGGCATATTCCTCACTCTACCATTACCAACCAGCCAGGGGATCAACCCTGGTTTAATGAGGAGTGTAGAAGAGCATGCCAGGAGCAGCACCAGGCGTACCTAAAAATGAGGTGCCAACCTGGTGAAGCTACAACTCAGGACTACATGCATGCTAAACAGCGGAAGCAACATGCTATAGACAGAGCTAAGCGATTCCACAACCAACGGATCAGATCAAAGCTCTGCAGTCCTGCCACATCCAGTCGTGAATGGTGGTGGACAATTAAACAACTAACGGGAGGAGGCTCTGCAAACATCCCCATCCTCAATGATGGCGGAGTCCAGCACGTGAGTGCAAAAGACAAGGCTGAAGCATTTGCAACCATCTTCAGCCAGAAGTGCCGAGTGGATGATCCATCTCGGCCTCCTCCCGATATCCCCACCATCACGGAAGCCAGTCTTCGGCCAATTCGATTCACTCCACGTGATATCAAGAAACGGCTGAGTGCACTGGATACAGCAAAGGCTATGGGCCCCGACAACATCCCAGCTGTAGTGCTGAAGACTTGTGCTCCAGAACTAGCTGCGCCTCTAGCCAAGCTGTTCCAGTACAGCTACAACACTGGCATCTACCCGACAATGTGGAAAATTGCCCAGGTATGTCCTGTCCACAAAAAGCAGGACAAATCCAATCCGGCCAATTACCGCCCCATCAGTCTACTCTCAATCATCAGCAAAGTGATGGAAGGTGTCGTCGACAGTGCTATCAAGCGGCACTTACTCACCAATAACCTGCTCACCGATGCTCAGTTTGGGTTCCGCCAGGACCACTCGGCTCCAGACCTCATTACAGCCCTGGTCCAAACATGGACAAAAGAGCTGAATTCCAGAGGTGAGGTGAGAGTGACTGCCCTTGACATCAAGGCAGCATTTGACCGAGTGTGGCACCAAGGAGCCCTAGTAAAATTGAAGTCAATGGGAATCAGGGGGAAAACTCTCCAGTGGCTGGAGTCATACCTAGCACAAAGGAAGATGGTAGTGGTTGTTGGAGGCCAATCATCTCAGCCCCAGGACATTGCTGCAGGAGTTCCTCAGGGCAGTGTCCTAGGCCCAACCATCTTCAGCTGCTTCATCAATGACCTTCCCTCCATCATAAGGTCAGAAATGGGGATGTTTGCTGATGACTGCACGGTGTTCAGTTCCATTCGCAACCCCTCAAATAATGAAGCAGTCCGAGCCCGCACGCAGCAAGACCTGGACAACATCCAGGCTTGGGCTCATAAGTGGCAAGTAACATTCGCGCCAGATAAGTGCCAGGCAATGACCATCTCCAACAAGAGAGAGTCTAACCACCTCCCCTTGACATTCAACGGCATTACCATCGCCGAATCCCCCACCATCAACATCCTGGGGTCACCATTGACCAGAAACTTAACTGGACCAGCCATATAAATACTGTGGCTATGAGAGCAGGTCAGAGGCTGTGTATTCTGCGGCGAGTGACTCACCTCCTGACTCCCCAAAGCCTTTCCACCATCTACAAGGCACAAGTCAGGAGTGTGATGGAATACTCTCCACTTGCCTGGATGAGTGCAGCTCCAATAACACTCAAGAAGCTCGACACCATCCAAGATAAAGCAGCCCGCTTGATTGGCACCCCATCCACCACCCTAAACATTCACTCCCTTCACCACCGGCGCACTGTGGCTGCAGTGTGCACCATCCACAGGATGCACAGCAGCAACTCGCCAAGGCTTCTTCGACAGCACCTCCCAAACCCGCGACCTCTACCACCTAGAAGGACAAGGGCAGCAGGCGCATGGGAACAACACCACCTGAACGTTCCCCTCCAAGTCACACACCATCCCGACTTGGAAATATATCGGCCGTTCCTTCATTGTCGCTGGGTCAAAATCCTGGAACTCCCTTCCTAACAACACTGTGGGAGAACCGTCACCACACGGACTGCAGCGGTTCAAGAAGGCGGCTCACCACCACCTTCTCAAGGGCAATTAGGGATGGGCAATAAATGCCAGCCTCGCCAGCGACGCCCACATCCCGTGAACGAATTAAAAAAAAGAATCACAGAGAAACTGACACGGATAGAGACACACAGATGCAGAGAGACTGACACGGATAGAGAATCAGACACAGACACTGACACGGACAGACATTTATGCAGATAGACAGACACTAACACAGAGAGACACACACAGACAGATGTTGACAAGGAGTAGACATGTAGATAGACGCGGACACACAAGCGCACAGGCTTGTGCTGAGTGTGAGAGAACACCTTCAGAACCTCCCTGCAGGGAGAGGTGGTGCTGCTGTAGCTTGCAGTGAGTGATATGTGGCACTGGAGGGAGCCGTACACCATTTGATAAGATTGTACTGTGAGAAAGCAGGAATGTTGCAGCACCGAGCGGCTGAGCCTCTGACTTACCAGACATGCAACGTCCATTGAAGTTCTTTGTTTTGTTACTTTCTCTCCTCTTGAGACATCCACCTCCTCCCCATCCCCGACCACTCTCCAGGCAGCTGCAGCAAGTTACAATGCTACCACCTTGTGTCAAATCCAGCATGGGATACAGGACAGAACAGGGCGTTTATTACATTATAATAGTAACGGCACTTCAAAAAGATTTTACTTCATTGGCTGTAAAGCGCTTTGGGACATCCTGAAGCCGTGAAAGACGTGATATAAATCTTTCTTTCTCAGTCAGCTGGGCCCCACGTCCTGGAATTCTCTCCCTAAATTGCTCTGCCTCTCCCCCTCCCTCTCTCTTTCAGCCACCCCTCCTAAAGTTTGGTGTCATCTCTGAGTAGTGCCTTGGGACATTTGGCGCAGTCTAAATACAAGTTGATATTTCTCCCTCCACCCGTGAGGAGAAGGACCTCACCAAAGCTCGATGTGTCCGTCCTCGAGCCCCGATCTTGTTCTCAGGACTGGAGGAAGGTCCCCTCCCCCGACTCCATATCAACCCAGAGTTCACAGCAAAGCAAATATCTGTTGATCACAGGATTCACTCACCAATATATTGTTAACACTGTGGCTCCCAGGAACGCCAGACTGCACACGACAATAGTTACCAGGAGGTGAGTGGATCTGAGGATCTGGCCATCTTTCGCCGGAGCTGTAGGAGAGAGGCAGGAAAACTGGAATGCTGAAAATCTGGTAAATTACAAATCAGAACAACAACAGCTGCCTGTTCCCCTCCCCTATATTTGGGACTTGCTTTAAAAAGGACTTCCAGTCTCTACCCTTCCCCTTTCACAAAATACACGGGACTGGGAGAGGGGGTACTGGGGATCAGGAAAGGGGGTACTGGGGCATTAGGAGAGGGGGTAATGTACCATTAGGAGAGGGGGTACTGGGGGATTTAGGAGAGAGGGTACTGGGGGATTTAGGAGAGGGGGTACTGGGGGATTTAGGAGAGAGGGTACTGGGGGATTTAGGAGAGAGGGTACTGGGGGATTTAGGAGAGGGGGTACTGGGGGATTTAGGAGAGAGGGTACTGGGGGATTAGGAGAGGGGGTACTGGGGGATTTAGGAGAGAGGGTACTGGGGGATTTAGGAGAGAGGGTACTGGGGGATTTAGGAGAGAGGGTACTGGGGGATTTAGGAGAGAGGGTACTGGGGGATTAGGAGAGGGGGTACTGGGGGATTTAGGAGAGGGGGTACTGGGGGATTTAGGAGAGAGGGTACTGGGGGATTAGGAGAGGGGGTACTGGGGATCAGGTCCCCTCTTCTCCTGAAGGTGCCGACTCTCACTGGGGTTCAGGTCCTCCCTCCTGAAGGTGCTGACTCTCACTGGGGTTCAGGTCCCCTCCCTCCCCTCCTGAAGGTGCTAACTCTCTCTATGGCTCTAAGCAAGGAACTGCCCTCCAGTACTTGAGGCCCTTTCTTCATGTCTGACCCAGGATAGTAACCGTCAGCTGGCTGTTGTGCTGTGGGAGGCATCACAAGCTCGGTCCTGTCACCCAATTTTCACACACAGGCACTTTCCAGCCCTGCACATCGATCAGCAGCAGGCACCAGGGCTGATTTTCCCACCCGAACCATGAGGCTGGGAGGAGAATACTCATTCCCAGATGGTGGTACCTCTTTATAGGAGCTTTTTTCCCAGATTATTTTACTTTAATCCCACTATTACCTGTTCGATCTTCAGCTGCTTTCTCTGGAGCCTTTTCTCGTCTTGTTACCTTGCTGTCGATGTCCAATAGCCTTCCTTGAATTCCATTATTATTGCAATCAGTTGAAGACACTGCTCCCTCTCCATTTGTTCGGAGGCCGACTGGACAGGCCTGGCATTGAGTCCTGCCGAACATATGCTGGTAATAATTGATCGGACATGGAATACAGATGGATGTCCAGTTGGGGCTGTAAGAACCAGGCCCACACGTCACTGTGTGGAAAGGGTAAGCAGTCAGTTGACCCATTCAATACTACATGTGCACCTGGATTAACGGGGATGGGTAACACTGGGTTAGAGGCTGGCCTTTCACCTCTAAAGACTGGGTTCAATTCAACTCCAATGGGATGAAAATCTCCCTGTCTGCTGGCTGTAAGGGTCCCGTGCATTTGGCCAGTCTCCACCCTGTTCCTGTGGGAATGGGCACTAGGAACAGGAGGAGGCCATTCAGCCCCTCGGGCCTGCTCCGCCATTCAATTAGGTCATGGCTGATCTGCACCTCAACTCCATTTTCTTACCTTTGCTCCGTATCTATACTGATGCCAACCGTAGATCAGTTGCAGCAGGCTCGCCTCTGAGTCAGAAGGGTGTGGGTTTAAGTCCCACTCCAGAGACTCGAAAATAAAATCTAGGCTAACACTCCAATGCAGCACTACCTTTTCTGTGAAAAAGTGCTTCCTGATTTTGTTCCTGAATGGCCTAGCTCTAATTTTGACGATGTCTCCTTGTTCTTAATTCCCCACCAGAGGAAATAATTTCTTTGTACCCTATCGATCCTTTTTTCATTTTAAACACCTCAATCAGATCACCCCTCAAGCCTAGTCTATGTAACCTGTCCTCATAATTTAACTCTTTTAGCCCTGGTATCATTCTGGTGAATCTGCACTGCCCCCCCTCCAAGGCCAGTATATCCTTCCTGAGGTGCAGGGCCCAGAACTGAACGCAGTCTCTCCAGATGGGGTCTGAGCAGAGCTCTGTCCAACTGAAGCATCCCTTCCTCCCCTTTGTATTCCAACCCCCTTGAGATAAATGGTCACTAAACTGTCTCAGGGGAGGGTTCCAGTTCCGCTATTTGTTATGTTACTGGTGGCAGTTCATTGAAAACTTGAAACATTAATAACCAATCAGACCACAGCTTGTATGTATTTAGTAACGTTCAGACAGCGCACTCGAACACTAGACTGTCTGGTCTGAACGGGGAGGGTGAGTCTGCTTACAGCGCATTCCCCATTCTGGGAATTATCTGCCCCAGGGGGCATGAGGCTCTAATATTGAGGTCGGTGGGGTGGGGCTGGGGGTCTAATTTACTCATAAGGAGCAAGTGTTTACCACAGCAATCCACGCAGGGGCTTCTCCTCCCTGACAGCTTCCCCATCCCTGCGAGGCAGTGGTCCATCTTCATTGCCTTGAAGGTTCCCTCCACATAGTAGAGAGGAGGCACATTATTGGAAGCCTCCAGGATGGAGCGAGACTGGGTTGTAAACGCACGTATACTCTCGTACGCCTGCAAAGGGAGCAGTTAGAAAATCAGTTACACCCCACAGCTTGGCCAGCTGCTGCTTCCTAATCTGCAATAAAACCACACAACATTTTCAACATCCTTTATAATATTTTAACGGTCTTATGCATAGCGCACACTTCCTGCCCACATTTCCCTATTAAGGTCCTTCTTGTCACGCTTTTTGTGTTAACATCTATTTATTCTATTTGCCTGTTACGTTGTGGTTGCTGGCCTCCCACCACTGGGGGTGCTGCCCAGCTCTGTCGCCATTTTGTTTTTCCCCGTGTCGTGTCACCTTCATTTCCCCAATTTGTCACTTTAAATATTTCACATTATGATCAGCTGCTGTTTCTCTTCCCTCAGGCCTCCAGCACTTGACCACAATTGCTGCTGATTTTGCCTCTTTTTATTTAACTCATTCTACGCTGCCATTTTCTTATTTAATTAAAGAATTGCCAGTGACTAAATAAATTCCATCTTTATTGCCTAACAACCAGCCCAGCCAGTTCACTAATTATATAAATCCTGGCTTGCAAAATTATTTATTTGATTCTTCCTACTTCCTCCTCCGTAACATCGCCCGTCTCCGCCCCGCCTCAGCTCATTGGTTACCTCAAGAGTCGACTATTCCAATGCTCTCCTGACTGACCTCCGTAAACTTCAGCTCATCCAAATGTCTGCTTGTCGCATCCTAACTCGCACCGAGTCCCGTTCACCCATCACCCATGAGATGGCTGTTCTACATTGGCTCCCGGTCTGGCAACCCCTCGATTTTAAAATTCTCATCATTGTTCTCAAATCCCTGCAGAGTAAAGCTCCCTCTACACTGTCCCATCAAACACTCCCAGGGCAGGTACAGCACGGGTTAGATACAGAGTAAAGCTCCCTCTACACTGTCCCATCAAACACTCCCAGGGCAGGTACAGCACGGGTTAGATACAGAGTAAAGCTCCCTCTACACTGTCCCATCAAACACTCCCAGGGCAGGTACAGCACGGGTTAGATACAGAGTAAAGCTCCCTCTACACTGTCCCATCAAACATTCCCAGGGCAGGTACAGCACGGGTTAGATACAGAGTAAAGCTCCCTCTACACTGTCCCATCAAACACTCCCAGGGCAGGTACAGCACGGGTTAGATACAGAGTAAAGCTCCCTCTACACTGTCCCATCAAACACTCCCAGGGCAGGTACAGCACGGGTTAGATACAGAGTAAAGCTCCCTCTACACTGTCGCATCAAACACTCCCAGGGCAGGTACAGCATGGGTTAGATCGATGGTAAAAATTATTTGGTGAGGGGTTGAGGAGTTCCTGAATCCATCCCCTGTGTGGTCCTTACCTTCCTCAGTATTTCTTCACTGTGGCACTCCTGGCCTGTTTTACATGGAATGATTACATCTTCACCTTGTGACTGCACTGTGTTGGAAAAGAAAATTATCACAGCCTGTAAATTATAACTCTCTGATTATATTTGGGACCTTCCTGCTCTGTATGGCACAACCCCACACCGGGCGGTGCTCTCCTGCTCCATGGGGCTCATTCCCACACCGGGCGGTGCTCTCCTGCTCCATGGGGCTCAGTCCCACACCGGGCGGTGCTCTCCTGCTCCGTGGGGCTCAGTCCCACACCGGGCGGTGCTCTCCTGCTCCGTGGGGCTCAGTCCCACACCGGGCGGTGCTCTCCTGCTCCGTGGGGCTCAGTCCCACACCAGGCGGTGCTCTCCTGCTCCATGGGGCTCAGTCCCACACCAGGCGGTGCTCTCCTGCTCCGTGGGGCTCAGTCCCACACCGGGGGGTGCTCTCCTGCTCCGTGGGGCTCAGTCCCACACCGGGGGGTGCTCTCCTGCTCCGTGGGGCTCAGTCCTACATCAGGCGGTGCTCTCCTGCTCCGTGGGGCTCATTCCCACACCGGGCAGTGCTCTCCTGCTCCATGGGGCTCAGTCCCACACCGGGCGGTGCTCTCCTGCTCCGTGGGGCTCATTCCCACACCGGACGGTGCTCTCCTGCTCCGTGGGGCTCAGTCCCTCACCGGACGGTGCTCTCCTGCTCTGCAGGGCTTGGCCCACACCGGGGGGTGCTCTCCTGCTCCATGGGGCTCAGTCCCACACCGGGCGGTGCTCTCCTGCTCCGTGGGGCTCAGTCCCACACCGGGCGGTGCTCTCCTGCTCCGTGGGGCTCAGTCCCACACCGGGCGGTGCTCTCCTGCTCCATGGGGCTCAGTCCCACACCGGGCGGTGCTCTCCTGCTCCGTGGGGCTCAGTCCCACACCGGGCGGTGCTCTCCTGCTCCATGGGGCTCAGTCCCACACCGGGCGGTGCTCTCCTGCTCTGCAGGGCTCAGTCCCTCACCGGGCGGTGCTCTCCTGCTCCGTGGGGCTCATTCCCACACCGGACGGTGCTCTCCTGCTCCGTGGGGCTCATTCCCACACCGGACGGTGCTCTCCTGCTCCATGGGGCTCAGTCCCACACCGGGCGGTGCTCTCCTGCTCCGTGGGGCTCATTCCCACACCGGACGGTGCTCTCCTGCTCTGCAGGGCTCAGTCCCACACCGGGCGGTGCATTAACTAGTTAGGGTGCCCGTCCTCGTGCTGGGATGTGATTGCAGCACTGTGCAGTGACCCCTGACACTTAGCCCACATACCTGTGACATTGAGCTGGATGTGATGCTCCATTGTGTCTGAGGATGTCCCCCACTGTGTGCAGTCGAAGGCTGAGTTTGATATCTCACAGGACAGCTGCTCGCACAGAGAGCCCAGCACCGACTTCACGGATGTAACGGAATTCTTCACATAGTGCTGCTCGCAGGTCGTGGTCTTCAGCTGCGCTCCAACATGGAGGCTTCGAAATGGCAAATGGTAGGCTGGAGCAGGGGGAGAGGCAGATTACATCCCACATTGTCCAGAAAGATTCACTTTAGTTAAACAGGAGGTGTCAGAACAGTTCCTTGCCCCGCCCTGCTCTTGCATATCGCCAGACCTCGCCGGACCGAGCCTCGCCAGACCGAGCCTCGCCGGACCGAGCCTCGCCA
The DNA here is from genome assembly GCF_035084215.1 of Heptranchias perlo. Taxonomy (NCBI): domain Eukaryota; kingdom Metazoa; phylum Chordata; class Chondrichthyes; order Hexanchiformes; family Hexanchidae; genus Heptranchias; species Heptranchias perlo. The sequence goes on along the minus strand of NC_090356.1, from coordinate 1,617,491 downwards.
GACCGCGCCTGGGCCGAGCCTCGCCGGACCGAGCCTCGCCGGACCGGGCCTCGCCGGACCGGGCCTCGCCGGACCGGGCCTCGCCGGACCGGGCCTCGCCAGACCGCGCCTGGGCCGAGCCTCGCCGGACCGGGCCTCGCCGGACCGAGCCTCGCCGGACCGAGCCTCGCCGGACCGAGCCTCGCCGGACCGAGCCTCGCCGGACCGAGCCTCGCCGGACCGCGCCTGGGCCGAGCCTCGCCGGACCGGGCCTCGCCGGACCGAGCCTCGCCGGACCGAGCCTCGCCGGACCGAGCCTCGCCAGACCGCGCCTGGGCCGAGCCTCGCCAGACCGAGCCTCGCCGGACCGAGCCTCACCAGACCGAGCCTCACCAGACCGAGCCTCGCCGGACCGAGCCTCGCCAGACCGAGCCTCGCCGGACCGAGCCTCGCCAGACCGCGCCCGGGCCGGGCCTCGCCGGACCGAGCCTCGCCAGACCGCGCCCGGGCCGGGCCTCGCCGGACTGAGCCTCGCCAGACCTCGCCGGACCGGGCCTCGCCAGACCGTGCCCGGGCCGGGCCTCGCCAGACCGTGCCCGGGCCGGGCCTCGCCAGACCGCGCCCGGGCCGGGCCTCGCCAGACCGAGCCTCGCCGGACCGAGCCTCGCCAGACCGCGCCCGGGCCGGGCCTCGCCGGACTGAGCCTCGCCAGACCTCGCCGGACCGGGCCTCGCCAGACCGCGCCCGGACCGGGCCTCGCCAGACCGCGCCCGGGCCGGGCCTCGCCAGACCGCGCCCGGGCCGGGCCTCGCCAGACCGCGCCCGGGCCGGGCCTCGCCAGACCGCGCCCGGGCCGGGCCTCGCCAGACCGCGCCCGGGCCGAGCCTCACCAGACCGAGCCTCGCCAGACCGCGCTCAGGCCGAGTCTCGCCAGACCGCGCCTCGCCGGACTGAGCCTCGCCGCGCCTCACCGGACCGTGCCCGGACCAAGTCTCGCCGGACTGCGCTCATTCATTCAAGACGGAGGCAGAATCCTGGGATCAGGTTGTCTGATCCCTGGGACATGGTAAGATGTGGTTTGGGAAGCAGAGAATGGTTCTGTAAATTTTTTATGCAAGTAAATGACGGTGGGGTTTCACTCACCCACGAGGCAGAAGCGGAGAGTCAGGCTGTGTTCCTCCTGGTATCTGGTATGTGTCATAGTGCAGAAATAGAAGCCAGTGGCCTGCGAAGTTTCCCAGTTTAACAGCATCAAGCTCCCGTCGAGCCGCACTCTGTACTGATCGCCCTCTCCTGGCAGACAAGTAGATGTAGGGATCAAAATATAGAATCTTACAGCACAGAAGGAGGCCATTCGGCCCATCATGCCTGTGCCGGCTTTTTGAAAGAGCTATCCAATTAGTCCCACTCCCCTGCTCTTTCCCCATATTCCTGCATTGCTTAACCACAATACTGAGAGCACGGATTTTTTTAAACCCCTTCAACTTTCTTCCCTTCTCTGCTGCAAGGTTCGGCTCCTGATCTGTGCTCAGTTAGCTGATCTCAGCCAGATATCGGTTGGGAACTACAACTGGGCTCAGTGCCTCTGTGTTAGAGGAGGGCAGGAAATCACACAGGGTCCCTGCTCCTGATCTCTATCCAATGTCCCTCGCTGGAAGGTTTGTGTGTCAGATTGGATATCAGATGGGGACAGGATTGGGCTCAGCTGTGATGCCCCCCATGGTCGCATAGACTGCCAAGACATGTGAAGCAAGGTCACCTGGGCCAGTATAGAACCGAACCCTAACAAGTCCAGATACAGGTATAGGTGGGCCAAAGGGAAGGAAGATTGCCCAGAGGAAGCTGAGAGGCTCCAACACTGCAGCTCAGAACAGTGCCCCCCTGTAGCTTGTTGGTAAAGTAATACAGTTTCTCCATCAGGCAAAACGCGCCCACAGAGGCATCAGCCGAGTATTACCGACTAACAAAGAACAGCCCTCATTTCGCCTTCATTCAACCTTGATCAACAAATGCAATGTTCTACACAGAACTACCCCAGCTCTCCCTGTAAGTCATTGAGACCTGAACCCCATTACAGAACAGTTGGACAGTCTGTACCCCCATTATTGAACAGTTGGACAGTCTGTACCCCCATTATTGAACAGTTGGACAGTCTGTACCCCCATTACAGAACAGTTAGACAGTCTGTACCCCCATTATTGAACAGTTGGACAATCTGTACCCCCATTATTGAACAGTTGGACAGTCTGTACCCCCATTATTGAACAGTTGGACAGTCTGTACCCCCATTACAGAACAGTTGGACAGTCTGTACCCCCATTATTGAACAGTTGGACAGTCTGTACCCCCATTATTGAACAGTTGGACAGTCTGTACCCCCATTACAGAACAGTTGGACAGTCTGTACCCCCGTTATTGAACAGTTGGACAGTCTGTACCCCCATTACAGAACAGTTCAACAGTCTGTACCCCCATTATTGAACAGTTGGACAGTCTGTACCCCCATTACAGAACAGTTGGACAGTCTGTACCCCCATTATTGAACAGTTGGACAATCTGTACCCCCATTATTGAACAGTTGGACAGTCTGTACCCCCATTATTGAACAGTTGGACAGTCTGTACCCCCATTACAGAACAGTTGGACAGTCTGTACCCCCATTATTGAACAGTTGGACAGTCTGTACCCCCATTATTGAACAGTTGGACAGTCTGTACCCCCATTACAGAACAGTTGGACAGTCTGTACCCCCGTTATTGAACAGTTGGACAGTCTGTACCCCCATTACAGAACAGTTCAACAGTCTGTACCCCCATTATTGAACAGTTGGACAGTCTGTACCCCCATTACAGAACAGTTGGACAGCCTGTACCCCCATTATTGAACAGTTGGACAGTCTGTACCCCCATTACAGAACAGTTCAACAGTCTGTACCCCCATTACAGAACAGTTGGACAGCCTGTACCCCCATTATTGAACAGTTGGACAGTCTGTACCCCCATTACAGAACAGTTGGACAGTCTGTACCCCCATTATTGAACAGTTCAACAGTCTGTACCCCCATTATTGAACAGTTGGACAGTCTGTACCCCCATTACAGAACAGTTGGACAGTCTGTACCCCCATTATTGAACAGTTGGACAGTCTGTACCCCCATTATTGAACAGTTGGACAGTCTGTACCCCCAGTATGAATCCACAGTAGGGAACAGTTGGACCTTTTGAACTGAATAAACTCATTTACTGTAAGCAGTCAGACCAACTAAAATTATAGTGAACACAGGCATCAAATTTTTACATACACCCCTGTACAAACACACCCCCCCTGTACACAAACACACACACCCCTGTACAAACACACCCCCCCTGTACACAAACACACACACCCCTGTACAAACACCCCCCCCGCTGTACACACACACACACCCCTGTACACACACACACACACCCCTGTACAATCATCCCCCCCGTACACACACACACCCCTGTACACACACACACACCCCTGTACACACACACACCCCTGTACACACACACACACCCCTGTACACACACACACCCCTGTACACACACACACACCCCTGTACACACACCCCTGTACACACACACACCCCTGTACACACCCCTGTACACACACACACACACCCCTGTACACACACACACACACCCCTGTACACACACACCCCTGTACACACACACACACCCCTGTACACACACACACACCCCTGTACACACACACACACACCCCTGTACACACACACACACACCCCTGTACACACACACACACACCCCTGTACACACACACACACACCCCTGTACACACACACACACCCCCCTGTACACACACACACACACCCTGTACACACACACACACACCCTGTACACACACACACACACACACACCCCTGTACACACACACCCCCCTGTACACACACACACACCCCTGTACAAACACACACACCCCCCTGTACAAACACACCTGCCTCTGTACACACACACACACCCCTGTACACACACACACACCCCTGTACACACACACACACACCCCTGTACACACACACACACACACCCCTGTACACACACACACACACCCCTGTACACACACACACACCCCTGTACACACACACACACACACCCCTGTACACACACACACACACACCCCTGTACACACACACACACACACACACCCCTGTACACACACCCCCCCTGTACACACACACACACACCTGTACACACACACACCCCTGTACACACACACACACACCCCTGTACACACACACACACACCCCTGTACACACACACACCCCTGTACACACACACACACACCCCTGTACACACACACACACACCCCTGTACACACACACACACCCCCCTGTACACACACACACACACACCCACACCTGTACACACACACACCCCTGTACACACACACACCCCTGTACACACACCCACACCTGTACACACACACCCCCCTGTACACACACACACACACACACACCTGTACACACACACACACCCCTGTACACACACACACACACCCCTGTACACACACACACACACACACCCCTGTACACACACACACACACCCCTGTACACACACACACACACCCCTGTACACACACACACCCCTGTACACACACACACACCCCTGTACACACACACACACACACCCCTGTACACACACACCCCTGTACACACACACCCCTGTACACACACACCCCTGTACACACACACACACCCCCCTGTACACACACACACCCCTGTACACACACACACCCCTGTACACACACACACACACACCCGTACACACACACACACACCCCTGTACACACACACACACCCCCCTGTACACACACACACCCCTGTACACACACACCCCTGTACACACACACACACACCTGTACACACACACACACACCCCTGTACACACACACACACACCCCTGTACACACACACACACACCCCTGTACACACACACACACACCCCTGTACGCACACACACACCCCTGTACGCACACACACACCCCTGTACGCACACACACACCCCTGTACACACACACACCCCTGTACACACACACACACACACCCCTGTACACACACACACACACACCCCTGTACACACACACACACACACCCCTGTACACACACACACACACACACCCCTGTACACACACACACACACCCCTGTACACACACACACACACCCCTGTACACACACACACACACCCCTGTACACACACACACACCCCCCTGTACACACACACACACACCCCTGTACACACACACACACCCCCCTGTACACACACACACACCCCCCTGTACACACACACACACCTATAGGAGGGGTGATCTGAAAGAGGTCCTTAAGATTATGAAAGGGTTTGATAGGGTGGACAAAGAGAAGATGTTTCCACTTGGGGGGAGACCAGAACTGAAGGTCATCAATATAAGATAATCACTAATAAATCCAATAGGGAATTCGGGAGAAACTTCTTTACCCAGAGAGTGGTTGAGGTGAATAGTGTAGATACATTTAAGGGGAATCTAGATAAACACATGAGGGAGAAAGGAGTAGAAGGAAATGCTGATAGGGTGAGATGAAGAAGGGTGGGAGGAGGCCCATGTGGAGCATAAACACCGGGATAGACCTGTTGGGCCGAATTTACATGCTATGTAAAACACACATACCTATACCCACACAAGCACACCCCTATACAAATAGATACACCCCATACAAACACACACACCCATACAAGCGCACACACACATAAACAAACAAACATAAACACCTATACAAATGCACACACACCTGTACAACGCACACACACACCTGTACAACGCACACACACACCTGTACAACGCACACACACACCTGTACAACGCACACACACACCTGTACAATGCACACACACCTGTACAATGCACACACACACCTGTACAAACGCACACACACCTGTACAACGCACACACACCTGTACAACGCACACACACCTGTACAACGCACACACACACCTGTACAATGCACACACACCTGTACAATGCACACACACCTGTACAAACGCACACACACCTGTACAACGCACACACACACCTGTACAACGCACACACACCTGTACAACGCACACACACCTGTACAATGCACACACACACCTGTACAATGCACACACACCTGTACAATGCACACACACACCTGTACAATGCACACACACACCTGTACAATGCACACACACACACCTGTACAATGCACACACACACACCTGTACAACGCACACACACACCTGTACAACGCACACACACACCTGTACAACGCACACACACACCTGTACAACGCACACACACCTGTACAACGCACACACACACCTGCACAATGCACACACCTGTACAATGCACACACACACCTGTACAATGCACACACACCTGTACAAACGCACACACACCTGTACAATGCACACACACACCTGTACAACGCACACACACCTGTACAACGCACACACACCTGTACAACGCACACACCTGTACAATGCACACACACACCTGTACAATGCACACACACCTGTACAATGCACACACCTGTACAATGCACACACACACCTGTACAATGCACACACACCTGTACAAACGCACACACACCTGTACAATGCACACACACCTGTACAATGCACACACACACCTGTACAACGCACACACACCTGTACAACGCACACACACACCTGCACAATGCACACATCTGTACAAACGCACACACCTGTACAATGCACACACACACCTGTACAATGCACACACACACCTGTACAATGCACACACACACCTGTACAAACGCACACACACCTGTACAACGCACACACACCTGTACAACGCACACACACACCTGTACAAACGCACACACACCTATACACCTGTTTTCAATAATTGTACAACCCTGCAATAGGGCGAGCACTCCTGTAGCAAATGGCCTTTCTTTACCATTCCTTTGTTTACTCTCTCACTCACATAGTTTGCCTCGCTGTGATATATTTGCCTCTTTTACTGAGGGAGTTGGGGCACTGATGTGGTCAGAAACCAGTGAAAGAGAGTGCCAAAAACCACTGGGGAATCATCTGTTTCCCCTCCTCCTACCCCAATGTCCCTCCCCGCTCCCCCAAGGAAATAATGTGGAGCCACAAGGACTGGAATAACCACAGAGACAGCTGAATGATGAATTCACAAAATCATGAGAAACTTTTTCTCAATGTAAACAAGATAGGGTAGGGACTAAAGCTGGCCGTGTCTGACCGCTGTCCAGACTGGCTCCAAATCATTCCCCGATCACTCACAGACCTCATGTCAGGCCTGACCCCAACATCAGTTTCCGTCTCACTTGTCACTAACGTACCTATCTGATGTGCCCAGGACTCCCCCTCCCTCCACCAGTAAGTGGAGGGATTGCTGATGGTGGTCTGACTCAACTCAGGGGTCAGACAGTAAATAGCGACAGGGGATCCTCTCAACGGGATCAAAACTTCAACTGAAAGACAAGATGAGACACCTCATGTTTACTGTGACAAATGTCAATAACGTCCACAATTTTCCAACACTTCCCTCCTTTCCCGAAGATTTCACAGGAATCCTCCGGTATATTGCCCAGGTGACCATGTTTCAGATATACATCGAGCCATTGAGTGTTGGCAGGTTTCATTTAAAGAAAAAGAAAGAACCTGCATTTATATAGCGCCTTTCACGACCTCACTTTACAGCCAATGAAGTACTTTTGAAGTGCAGTCACTGTTGTAATGTAGGAAACACAGCAGCCAATTTGTGCACAGCAAGATCCCACCAACAGCAATGTGATAATGACCAGATAATCTGTTTTAGTGATGTTGGATGAGGGATAAATATTGGCCCAAGACCCCGGGGAGAACTCCCCCCTGCTCCTCTTTGGAAGAGTGCCACGGAATATTTTACATCCACCTGAGCGGGCAGATGGGGCCTCAGTTTAACATCTCATCTGAAAGACGGCACCTCTGACAGTGCAGCGCTCCCTCAGTACTGACCCTCCGACAGTGCAGCGCTCCCTCAGTACTGACCCTCCGACAGTGCAGCGCTCCCTCAGTACTGACCCTCCGACAGTGCAGCGCTCCCTCAGTACTGACCCTCCGACAGTGCAGCGCTCCCTCAGTACTGACCCTCCGACAGTGCAGCGCTCCCTCAGTACTGACCCTCCGACAGTGCAGCGCTCCCTCAGTACTGACCCTCCGACAGTGCAGCGCTCCCTCGGTACTGACCCTCCGACAGTGCAGCGCTCCCTCAGTACTGACCCTCCGACAGTGCAGCACTCCCCCAGTACTGACCCTCCGACAGTGCAGCGCTCCCTCAGTACTGACCCTCCGACAGTGCAGCACTCCCTCAGTACTGACCCTCCGACAGTGCAGCGCTCCCTCAGTACTGACCCTCCGACAGTGCAGCGCTCCCTCAGTACTGACCCTCCGACAGTGCAGCGCTCCCTCAGTACTGCCCCTCCGACAGTGCAGCGCTCCCTCAGTACTGACCCTCCGACAGTGCAGCGCTCCCTCAGTACTGACCCTCCGACAGTGCAGCGCTTCCTCAGTACTGCCCCTCCGACAGTGCGGCGCTCCCTCAGTACTGACCCTCCGACAGTGCGGCGCTCCCTCAGTACTGACCCTCCGACAGTGCAGCGCTTCCTCAGTACTGCCCCTCCGACAGTGCAGCGCTCCCTCAGTACTGACCCTCCGACAGTGCAGCGCTCCCTCAGTACTGACCCTCCGACAGTGCAGCGCTCCCTCAGTACTGACCCTCCGACAGTGCAGCGCTCCCTCAGTACTGACCCTCCGACAGTGCAGCGCTCCCTCAGTACTGACCCTCCGACAGTGCAGCGCTCCCTCAGTACTGACCCTCCGACAGTGCAGCGCTCCCTCAGTACTGACCCTCCGACAGTGCAGCGCTCCCTCAGTACTGACCCTCCGACAGTGCAGCGCTCCCTCAGTACTGACCCTCCGACAGTGCAGCGCTCCCTCAGTACTGACCCTCCGACAGTGCAGCGCTCCCTCAGTACTGACCCTCTGACAGTGCAGCGCTCCCTCAGTACTGACCCTCCGACAGTGCAGCGCTCCCTCAGTACTGACCCTCCGACAGTGCAGCGCTCCCTCAGTACTGACCCTCCGACAGTGCAGCGCTCCCTCAGTACTGACCCTCCGACAGTGCAGCGCTCCCTCAGTACTGACCCTCCGACAGTGCAGCGCTCCCTCAGTACTGACCCTCCGACAGTGCAGCGCTCCCTCAGTACTGACCCTCCGACAGTGCAGCGCTCCCTCAGTACTGACCCTCCGACAGTGCAGCGCTCCCTCAGTACTGACCCTCCGACAGTGCAGCGCTCCCTCAGTACTGACCCTCCGACAGTGCAGCACTCCCTCAGTACTGCCCCTCTGACAGTGCAGCACTCCCTCAGTACTGACCCTCCGACAGTGCGGCGCTCCCTCAGTACTGACCCTCCGACAGTGCGGCGCTCCCTCAGTACTGACCCTCCGACAGTGCGGCGCTCCCTCAGTACTGACCCTCCGACAGTGCGGCGCTACCTCAGTACTGACCCTCCGACAGTGCGGCGCTCCCTCAGTACTGACCCTCCGACAGTGCGGCGCTCCCTCAGTACTGATCCCCCGACAGTGCGGCGCTCCCTCAGTACTGACCCTCCGACAGTGCGGCGCTCCCTCAGTACTGATCCCCCGACAGTGCGGCGCTCCCTCAGTACTGACCCTCCGACAGTGCAGCGCTCCCTCAGTACTGACCCTCCGACAGTGCAGCGCTCCCTCAGTACTGACCCTCCGACAGTGCAGCGCTCCCTCAGTACTGACCCTCCGACAGTGCAGCGCTCCCTCAGTACTGACCCTCCGACAGTGCAGCACTCCCTCAGTACTGCCCCTCTGACAGTGCAGCACTCCCTCAGTACTGACCCTCCGACAGTGCGGCGCTCCCTCAGTACTGACCCTCCGACAGTGCGGCGCTCCCTCAGTACTGACCCTCCGACAGTGCGGCGCTCCCTCAGTACTGACCCTCCGACAGTGCAGCGCTACCTCAGTACTGACCCTCCGACAGTGCGGCGCTCCCTCAGTACTGACCCTCCGACAGTGCGGCGCTCCCTCAGTACTGATCCCCCGACAGTGCGGCGCTCCCTCAGTACTGACCCTCCGACAGTGCGGCGCTCCCTCAGTACTGATCCCCCGACAGTGCAGCGCTCCCTCAGTACTGACCCTCCGACAGTGCAGCGCTCCCTCAGTACTGACCCTCCGACAGTGCAGCGCTCCCTCAGTACTGACCCTCCGACAGTGCAGCGGTCCCTCAGTACTGACCCTCCAGCAGTGCAGCGCTCCCTCAGTACTGACCCTCCGACAGTGCAGCGCTCCCTCAGTACTGACCCTCCAGCAGTGCAGCGCTCCCTCAGTACTGACCCTCCGACAGTGCAGCGCTCCCTCAGTACTGACCCTCCGACAGTGCAGCGCTCCCTCAGTACTGACCCTCCGACAGTGCAGCGCTCCCTCAGTACTGACCCTCCGACAGTGCGGCGCTCCCTCAGTACTGACCCTCCGACAGTGCGGCGCTCCCTCAGTACTGACCCTCCGACAGTGCAGCGCTCCCTCAGTACTGACCCTCCGACAGTGCGGCGCTCCCTCAGTACTGACCCTCCGACAGTGCGGCGCTCCCTCAGTACTGACCCTCCGACAGTGCGGCGCTCCCTCAGTACTGACCCTCCGACAGTGCAGCACTCCCTCAGTACTGACCCTCCGACAGTGCGGCGCTCCCTCAGTACTGACCCTCCGACAGTGCGGCACTCCCTCAGTACTGACCCTCCGACAGTGCAGCGCTCCCTCAGTACTGACCCTCCGACAGTGCGGCGCTCCCTCAGTACTGACCCTCCGACAGTGCGGCACTCCCTCAGTACTGACCCTCCGACAGTGCGGCGCTCCCTCAGTACTGACCCTCCGACAGTGCGGCACTCCCTCAGTACTGACCCTCCGACAGTGCGGCACTCCCTCAGTACTGACCCTCCGACAGTGCGGCACTCCCTCAGTACTGACCCTCCGACAGTGCAGCGCTCCCTCAGTACTGACCCTCCGACAGTGCAGCGCTCCCTCAGTACTGACCCTCCGACAGTGCGGCGCTCCCTCAGTACTGATCCCCCGACAGTGCGGCGCTCCCTCAGTACTGACCCTCCGACAGTGCGGCGCTCCCTCAGTACTGATCCCCCGACAGTGCAGCGCTCCCTCAGTACTGACCCTCCGACAGTGCAGCGCTCCCTCAGTACTGACCCTCCGACAGTGCAGCGCTCCCTCAGTACTGACCCTCCGACAGTGCAGCGCTCCCTCAGTACTGACCCTCCAGCAGTGCAGCGCTCCCTCAGTACTGACCCTCCGACAGTGCAGCGCTCCCTCAGTACTGACCCTCCAGCAGTGCAGCGCTCCCTCAGTACTGACCCTCCGACAGTGCAGCGCTCCCTCAGTACTGACCCTCCGACAGTGCAGCGCTCCCTCAGTACTGACCCTCCGACAGTGCAGCGCTCCCTCAGTACTGACCCTCCGACAGTGCGGCGCTCCCTCAGTACTGACCCTCCGACAGTGCGGCGCTCCCTCAGTACTGACCCTCCGACAGTGCAGCGCTCCCTCAGTACTGACCCTCCGACAGTGCGGCGCTCCCTCAGTACTGACCCTCCGACAGTGCGGCGCTCCCTCAGTACTGACCCTCCGACAGTGCGGCGCTCCCTCAGTACTGACCCTCCGACAGTGCAGCACTCCCTCAGTACTGACCCTCCGACAGTGCGGCGCTCCCTCAGTACTGACCCTCCGACAGTGCGGCACTCCCTCAGTACTGACCCTCCGACAGTGCAGCGCTCCCTCAGTACTGACCCTCCGACAGTGCGGCGCTCCCTCAGTACTGACCCTCCGACAGTGCGGCACTCCCTCAGTACTGACCCTCCGACAGTGCGGCGCTCCCTCAGTACTGACCCTCCGACAGTGCGGCACTCCCTCAGTACTGACCCTCCGACAGTGCGGCACTCCCTCAGTACTGACCCTCCGACAGTGCAGCGCTCCCTCAGTACTGACCCTCCGACAGTGCGGCACTCCCTCAGTACTGACCCTCCGACAGTGCGGCACTCCCTCAGTACTGACCCTCCGACAGTGCGGCACTCCCTCAGTACTGACCCTCCGACAGTGCAGCGCTACCTCAGTACTGACCCTCCGACAGTGCAGCGCTCCCTCAGTACTGACCCTCCGACAGTGCGGCACTCCCTCAGTACTGACCCTCCGACAGTGCGGCACTCCCTCAGTACTGACCCTCCGACAGTGCGGCACTCCCTCAGTACTGACCCTCCGACAGTGCAGCGCTACCTCAGTACTGACCCTCCGACAGTGCGGCACTCCCTCAGTACTGACCCTCCGACAGTGCGGCACTCCCTCAGTACTGACCCTCCGACAGTGCGGCACTCCCTCAGTACTGACCCTCCGACAGTGCGGCACTCCCTCAGTACTGACCCTCCGACAGTGCGGCACTCCCTCAGTACTGACCCTCCGACAGTGCGGCGCTCCCTCAGTACTGACCCTCCGACAGTGCGGCCCTCCCTCAGTACTGACCCTCCGACAGTGCGGCGCTCCCTCAGTACTGACCCTCCGACAGTGCAGCGCTCCCTCAGTACTGACCCTCCGACAGTGCGGCGCTCCCTCAGTACTGACCCTCCGACAGTGCGGCACTCCCTCAGTACTGACCCTCCGACAGTGCGGCACTCCCTCAGTACTGACCCTCCGACAGTGCGGCACTCCCTCAGTACTGACCCTCCGACAGTGCGGCACTCCCTCAGTACTGACCCTCCGACAGTGCGGCACTCCCTCAGTACTGACCCTCCGACAGTGCGGCACTCCCTCAGTACTGACCCTCCGACAGTGCAGCGCTACCTCAGTACTGACCCTCCGACAGTGCAGCGCTCCCTCAGTACTGACCCTCCGACAGTGCGGCACTCCCTCAGTACTGACCCTCCGACAGTGCGGCACTCCCTCAGTACTGACCCTCCGACAGTGCGGCACTCCCTCAGTACTGACCCTCCGACAGTGCAGCGCTACCTCAGTACTGACCCTCCGACAGTGCGGCACTCCCTCAGTACTGACCCTCCGACAGTGCGGCACTCCCTCAGTACTGACCCTCCGACAGTGCGGCACTCCCTCAGTACTGACCCTCCGACAGTGCGGCACTCCCTCAGTACTGACCCTCCGACAGTGCGGCACTCCCTCAGTACTGACCCTCCGACAGTGCGGCGCTCCCTCAGTACTGACCCTCCGACAGTGCGGCCCTCCCTCAGTACTGACCCTCCGACAGTGCGGCGCTCCCTCAGTACTGACCCTCCGACAGTGCGGCGCTCCCTCAGTACTGACCCTCCGACAGTGCGGCGCTCCCTCAGTACTGACCCTCCGACAGTGCGGCCCTCCCTCAGTACTGACCCTCCGACAGTGCGGCGCTCCCTCAGTACTGACCCTCCGACAGTGCAGCGCTCCCTCAGTACTGACCCTCCGACAGTGCGGCACTCCCTCAGTACTGACCCTCCGACAGTGCGGCGCTCCCTCAGTACTGACCCTCCGACAGTGCGGCCCTCCCTCAGTACTGACCCTCCGACAGTGCGGCGCTCCCTCAGTACTGACCCTCCGACAGTGCGGCCCTCCCTCAGTACTGACCCTCCGACAGTGCAGCGCTCCCTCAGTACTGACCCTCCGACAGTGCGGCGCTCCCTCAGTACTGACCCTCCGACAGTGCAGCGCTCCCTCAGTACTGACCCTCCGACAGTGCGGCACTCCCTCAGTACTGACCCTCCGACAGTGCGGCGCTCCCTCAGTACTGACCCTCCGACAGTGCAGCGCTCCCTCAGTACTGACCCTCCGACAGTGCGGCGCTCCCTCAGTACTGACCCTCCGACAGTGCAGCACTCCCTCAGTACTGACCCTCCGACAGTGCAGCGCTCCCTCAGTACTGACCCTCCGACAGTGCAGCGCTCCCCCAGTACTGACCCTCCGACAGTGCAGCGCTCCCTCAGTACTGACCCTCCGACAGTGCGGCGCTCCCTCAGTACTGACCCTCCGACAGTGCAGCGCTCCCTCAGTACTGACCCTCCGACAGTGCGGCACTCCCTCAGTACTGACCCTCCGACAGTGCGGCGCTCCCTCAGTACTGACCCTCCGACAGTGCAGCGCTCCCTCAGTACTGACCCTCCGACAGTGCGGCGCTCCCTCAGTACTGACCCTCCGACAGTGCAGCACTCCCTCAGTACTGACCCTCCGACAGTGCAGCGCTCCCTCAGTACTGACCCTCCGACAGTGCAGCGCTCCCCCAGTACTGACCCTCCGACAGTGCAGCACTCCCTCAGTACTGACCCTCCGACAGTGCAGCGCTCCCTCAGTACTGACCCTCCGACAGTGCCGCACTCCCTCAGTACTGACCCTCCGACAGTGCAGCACTCCCTCAGTACTGACCCTCCGACAGTGCAGCGCTCCCTCAGTACTGACCCTCCGACAGTGCAGCGCTCCCTCAGTACTGACCCTCCGACAGTGCAGCACTCCCTCAGTACTGACCCTCCGACAGTGCAGCGCTCCCTCAGTACTGACCCTCCGACAGTGCAGCGCTCCCCCAGTACTGACCCTCCGACAGTGCAGCACTCCCTCAGTACTGACCCTCCGACAGTGCAGCGCTCCCTCAGTACTGACCCTCCGACAGTGCCGCACTCCCTCAGTACTGACCCTCCGACAGTGCAGCACTCCCTCAGTACTGACCCTCCGACAGTGCAGCGCTCCCTCAGTACTGACCCTCCGACAGTGCAGCGCTCCCTCAGTACTGACCCTCCGACAGTGCAGCGCTCCCTCAGTACTGACCCTCCGACAGTGCGGCGCTCCCTCAGTACTGACCCTCCGACAGTGCGGCGCTCCCTCAGTACTGACCCTCCGACAGTGCAGCACTCCCTCAGTACTGACCCTCCGACAGTGCAGCGCTCCCTCAGTACTGACCCTCCGACAGTGCGGCGCTCCCTCAGTACTGACCCTCCGACAGTGCGGCGCTCCCTCAGTACTGACCCTCCGACAGTGCGGCACTCCCTCAGTACTGACCCTCCGACAGTGCAGCGCTCCCTCAGTACTGACCCTCCGACAGTGCGGCCCTCCCTCAGTACTGACCCTCCGACAGTGCGGCCCTCCCTCAGTACTGACCCTCCGACAGTGCGGCCCTCCCTCAGTACTGACCCTCCGACAGTGCAGCTCCCTCAGTACTGACCCTCCGACAGTGCAGCGCTCCCTCAGTACTGACCCTCCGACAGTGCGGCGCTCCCTCAGTACTGACCCTCCGACAGTGCGGCGCTCCCTCAGTACTGACCCTCCGACAGTGCGGCGCTCCCTCAGTACTGACCCTCCGACAGTGCAGCGCTCCCTCAGTACTGACCCTCCGACAGCGCAGCGCTCCCTCAGTACTGACCCTCCCACAGCGCAGCACTCCCTCAGTACTGACCCTCCGACAGTGCAGCGCTCCCTCAGTACTGACCCTCCGACAGTGCAGCGCTCCCTCAGTACTGACCCTCCGACCGTGCGGCGCTCCCTCAGTACTGACCCTCCGACAGTGCGGCGCTCCCTCAGTACTGACCCTCCGACAGTGCAGCACTCCCTCAGTACTGACCCTCCGACAGTGCAGCGCTCCCTCAGTACTGACCCTCCGACAGTGCGGCGCTCCCTCAGTACTGACCCTCCGACAGTGCAGCACTCCCTCAGTACTGACCCTCCGACAGTGCGGCGCTCCCTCAGTACTGACCCTCCGACAGTGCGGCACTCCCTCAGTACTGACCCTCCGACAGTGCGGCCCTCCCTCAGTACTGACCCTCCGACAGTGCGGCCCTCCCTCAGTACTGACCCTCCGACAGTGCAGCTCCCTCAGTACTGACCCTCCGACAGTGCAGCGCTCCCTCAGTACTGACCCTCCGACAGTGCGGCGCTCCCTCAGTACTGACCCTCCGACAGTGCGGCGCTCCCTCAGTACTGACCCTCCGACAGTGCGGCGCTCCCTCAGTACTGACCCTCCGATAGTGCAGCACTCCCTCAGTACTGACCCTCCGACAGTGCGGCGCTCCCTCAGTACTGACCCTCCGACAGTGCGGCGCTCCCTCAGTACTGACCCTCCGACGGTGCGGCGCTCCCTCAGTACTGACCCTCCGACAGTGCGGCGCTCCCTCAGTACTGACCCTCCGACAGTGCGGCGCTCCCTCAGTACTGACCCTCCGACGGTGCGGCGCTCCCTCAGTACTGACCCTCCGACAGTGCGGCGCTCCCTCAGTACTGACCCTCCGACAGTGCGGCGCTCCCTCAGTACTGACCCTCCGACAGTGCGGCGCTCCCTCAGTACTGACCCTCCGACGGTGCGGCGCTCCCTCAGTACTGACCCTCCGACAGTGCGGCGCTCCCTCAGTACTGACCCTCCGACAGTGCAGCGCTCCCTCAGTACTGACCCTCCGACGGTGCGGCGCTCCCTCAGTACTGACCCTCCGACAGTGCGGCGCTCCCTCAGTACTGACCCTCCGACAGTGCAGCGCTCCCTCAGTACTGACCCTCCGACAGTGCGGCCCTCCCTCAGTACTGACCCTCCGACAGTGCGGCCCTCCCTCAGTACTGACCCTCCGACAGTGCGGCGCTCCCTCAGTACTGACCCTCCGACAGTGCGGCCCTCCCTCAGTACTGACCCTCCGACAGTGCGGCCCTCCCTCAGTACTGACCCTCCGACAGTGCGGCCCTCCCTCAGTACTGACCCTCCGACAGTGCGGCGCTCCCTCAGTACTGACCCTCCGACAGTGCAGCGCTCCCTCAGTACTGACCCTCCGACAGTGCGGCCCTCCCTCAGTACTGACCCTCCGACAGTGCGGCGCTCCCTCAGTACTGACCCTCCGACAGTGCGGCGCTCCCTCAGTACTGACCCTCCGACAGTGCGGCCCTCCCTCAGTACTGACCCTCCGACAGTGCGGCCCTCCCTCAGTACTGACCCTCCGACAGTGCGGCGCTCCCTCAGTACTGACCCTCCGACAGTGCGGCGCTCCCTCAGTACTGACCCTCCGACAGTGCGGCCCTCCCTCAGTACTGACCCTCCGACAGTGCGGCCCTCCCTCAGTACTGACCCTCCGACAGTGCGGCCCTCCCTCAGTACTGACCCTCCGACAGTGCGGCGCTCCCTCAGTACTGACCCTCCGACAGTGCAGCGCTCCCTCAGTACTGACCCTCCGACAGTGCGGCCCTCCCTCAGTACTGACCCTCCGACAGTGCGGCGCTCCCTCAGTACTGACCCTCCGACAGTGCGGCGCTCCCTCAGTACTGACCCTCCGACAGTGCGGCGCTCCCTCAGTACTGACCCTCCGACAGTGCGGCCCTCCCTCAGTACTGACCCTCCGACAGTGCAGCGCTCCCTCAGTACTGACCCTCCGACAGTGCGGCCCTCCCTCAGTACTGACCCTCCGATAGTGCAGCGCTCCCTCAGTACTGACCCTCCGACAGTGCGGCCCTCCCTCAGTACTGACCCTCCGACAGTGCGGCGCTCCCTCAGTACTGACCCTCCGACAGTGCGGCGCTCCCTCAGTACTGACCCTCCGACAGTGCAGCACTCCCTCAGTACTGACCCTCCGACAGTGCAGCCCTCCCTCAGTACTGACCCTCCGACAGTGCGGCGCTCCCTCAGTACTGACCCTCCGACAGTGCAGCACTCCCTCAGTACTGACCCTCCGACAGTGCGGCCCTCCCTCAGTACTGACCCTCCGACAGTGCGGCCCTCCCTCAGTACTGACCCTCCGACAGTGCGGCCCTCCCTCAGTACTGACCCTCCGACAGTGCGGCGCTCCCTCAGTACTGACCCTCCGACAGTGCAGCGCTCCCTCAGTACTGACCCTCCGACAGTGCGGCCCTCCCTCAGTACTGACCCTCCGACAGTGCGGCGCTCCCTCAGTACTGACCCTCCGACAGTGCGGCGCTCCCTCAGTACTGACCCTCCGACAGTGCGGCCCTCCCTCAGTACTGACCCTCCGACAGTGCGGCCCTCCCTCAGTACTGACCCTCCGACAGTGCGGCGCTCCCTCAGTACTGACCCTCCGACAGTGCGGCGCTCCCTCAGTACTGACCCTCCGACAGTGCGGCCCTCCCTCAGTACTGACCCTCCGACAGTGCGGCCCTCCCTCAGTACTGACCCTCCGACAGTGCGGCCCTCCCTCAGTACTGACCCTCCGACAGTGCGGCGCTCCCTCAGTACTGACCCTCCGACAGTGCGGCGCTCCCTCAGTACTGACCCTCCGACAGTGCGGCCCTCCCTCAGTACTGACCCTCCGACAGTGCGGCGCTCCCTCAGTACTGACCCTCCGACAGTGCGGCGCTCCCTCAGTACTGACCCTCCGACAGTGCGGCGCTCCCTCAGTACTGACCCTCCGACAGTGCGGCCCTCCCTCAGTACTGACCCTCCGACAGTGCAGCGCTCCCTCAGTACTGACCCTCCGACAGTGCGGCCCTCCCTCAGTACTGACCCTCCGATAGTGCAGCGCTCCCTCAGTACTGACCCTCCGACAGTGCGGCCCTCCCTCAGTACTGACCCTCCGACAGTGCGGCGCTCCCTCAGTACTGACCCTCCGACAGTGCGGCGCTCCCTCAGTACTGACCCTCCGACAGTGCAGCACTCCCTCAGTACTGACCCTCCGACAGTGCAGCCCTCCCTCAGTACTGACCCTCCGACAGTGCGGCGCTCCCTCAGTACTGACCCTCCGACAGTGCAGCACTCCCTCAGTACTGACCCTCCGACAGTGCAGCCCTCCCTCAGTACTGACCCTCCGACAGTGCGGCGCTCCCTCAGTACTGACCCTCCGACAGTGCGGCGCTCCCTCAGTACTGACCCTCCGACAGTGCGGCGCTCCCTCAGTACTGACCCTCCGACAGTGCGGCGCTCCCTCAGTACTGACCCTCCGACAGTGCAGCGCTCCCTCAGTACTGACCCTCCGACAGTGCAGCGCTCCCTCAGTACTGCCCCTCCGACAGTGCGGCGCTCCCTCAGTACTGACCCTCCGACAGTGCGGCCCTCCCTCAGTACTGACCCTCCGACAGTGCGGCCCTCCCTCAGTACTGACCCTCCGACAGTGCGGCGCTCCCTCAGTACTGACCCTCCGACAGTGCGGCCCTCCCTCAGTACTGACCCTCCGACAGTGCGGCCCTCCCTCAGTACTGACCCTCCGACAGTGCGGCCCTCCCTCAGTACTGACCCTCCGACAGTGCGGCGCTCCCTCAGTACTGACCCTCCGACAGTGCAGCGCTCCCTCAGTACTGACCCTCCGACAGTGCGGCCCTCCCTCAGTACTGACCCTCCGACAGTGCGGCGCTCCCTCAGTACTGACCCTCCGACAGTGCGGCGCTCCCTCAGTACTGACCCTCCGACAGTGCGGCCCTCCCTCAGTACTGACCCTCCGACAGTGCGGCCCTCCCTCAGTACTGACCCTCCGACAGTGCGGCGCTCCCTCAGTACTGACCCTCCGACAGTGCGGCGCTCCCTCAGTACTGACCCTCCGACAGTGCGGCCCTCCCTCAGTACTGACCCTCCGACAGTGCGGCCCTCCCTCAGTACTGACCCTCCGACAGTGCGGCCCTCCCTCAGTACTGACCCTCCGACAGTGCGGCGCTCCCTCAGTACTGACCCTCCGACAGTGCAGCGCTCCCTCAGTACTGACCCTCCGACAGTGCGGCCCTCCCTCAGTACTGACCCTCCGACAGTGCGGCGCTCCCTCAGTACTGACCCTCCGACAGTGCGGCGCTCCCTCAGTACTGACCCTCCGACAGTGCGGCGCTCCCTCAGTACTGACCCTCCGACAGTGCGGCCCTCCCTCAGTACTGACCCTCCGACAGTGCAGCGCTCCCTCAGTACTGACCCTCCGACAGTGCGGCCCTCCCTCAGTACTGACCCTCCGATAGTGCAGCGCTCCCTCAGTACTGACCCTCCGACAGTGCGGCCCTCCCTCAGTACTGACCCTCCGACAGTGCGGCGCTCCCTCAGTACTGACCCTCCGACAGTGCGGCGCTCCCTCAGTACTGACCCTCCGACAGTGCAGCACTCCCTCAGTACTGACCCTCCGACAGTGCAGCCCTCCCTCAGTACTGACCCTCCGACAGTGCGGCGCTCCCTCAGTACTGACCCTCCGACAGTGCAGCACTCCCTCAGTACTGACCCTCCGACAGTGCAGCCCTCCCTCAGTACTGACCCTCCGACAGTGCGGCGCTCCCTCAGTACTGACCCTCCGACAGTGCGGCGCTCCCTCAGTACTGACCCTCCGACAGTGCAGCGCTCCCTCAGTACTGACCCTCCGACAGTGCAGCGCTCCCTCAGTACTGACCCTCCGACAGTGCGGCGCTCCCTCAGTACTGACCCTCCGACAGTGCAGCGCTCCCTCAGTACTGACCCTCCGACAGTGCAGCGCTCCCTCAGTACTGCCCCTCCGACAGTGCGGCGCTCCCTCAGTACTGACCCTCCGACAGTGCGGCCCTCCCTCAGTACTGACCCTCCGACAGTGCGGCCCTCCCTCAGTACTGACCCTCCGACAGTGCGGCGCTCCCTCAGTACTACACTTGAACCCACGACCTTATGACTGAGAGGCGGGAGTGCTGCCCATTGAGTTGAGGCTGACACTATTAGAGCTCTGACTGCTGTCCCACATCACACAGGTTAATGGTTTGGGTGGGACCCCTTCATCAAAACTGGCCTGGTCAGCCTAGACATGAAATTAGTTAACTAGTTAAGAGAACAATTTAACTAGCATCAACACTGCGAATGTCACTTGTTGGGAAGAGTGTACTGACCTTTTTCTCCCTCAGTCTCCCTCTACAATCTACAGGCGTTTAAAACCCAAGATTGGTGTCATCTAATCTCTGTTTTCAGATCCACCTCGTTTTCTTTCCTACTTCTTTCTGAAGTGTTTATTAACACCGCAGTCAGCCCTGCACCATGCTAGTGACAATGTTTGATTTAGACATTAGGTTCAGGGTTAGGACTAGTGGTGAGGGTTACGGTGTTAGGGTTAAAGTTAGCGGTTGGGGTTATGGTGAGGGTGTTAGGATTAGGGCTATGCTGTTAGGGTTAGTGGTTAGGGTTAAGGTTAGTGGATAGGGTTATGGTGTTAGGGTTGGTGGTTAGGGTTAGTGGTTAAGGTTAGCGGTTGAGGTTATGGTGTTAGGGTTAGGGGTTAATAGTTAGGGTTAAGGTCAGCAGTTGGAGTTACGATGAGGGGGTTAGAGCTACAGTGTTTTAGGGTTATGGTTAGAAACTGCTATTGACCCAATGATGTCACTAGACACGTCCACCTTTTTTTAACCTTGGTGATGTTGTGCATTATGAACTTTGGCTCTTCACCTAGGTTTCTAAATATAAAAGTAAGCCAGACCAGAGATGATGTGTCTTACCTGTCTCTCCCTCTCTTCCCAAGACTTGGTGGATGGGATCTGCGATCTGAGACGTCCTCAGCAATGAGTTAGTGAAATGTAATAACTGGTCACTCAAGGTCTTCACTGGCCTCTCATCATCAGCTTGGTCACTGTTCTTGTTCAATTGACACTGTGAACCAACAGTGCATGGGCGATCTCCTGCATGTGAGAGAGAGCGAGAGAGAGAAGGAGGGAAACAGAGAGTTAACACAAGAAAATATGAGAAACAGTCGCCAGAATGAGCAGGAAAGGAGGGAGAGGAAAACAGGGTGAAAGGTTAATCATATCAAATGGAGATGGTCACTGAGAAAAACATTTTTAAAAGGTGAGTGCACATTTAGCTCTGATTGGAACATCTATTTACAGATTGAGTTGTTTGTTAATGACTAACCTTTTACCTTCCTTTGGGAAATCATAAGACATACAGTAAGAATGACTAAGTAAGCACACATCTCGGAGCTCTGCCACTGACAGTGCAGGGCTATCAGAGACAGGCTCCCCCAGGGTTAACTGAGAGACTGGCGGCGGGACAAGGGACAAGGGACCCCCCGACCCCCCCACCCCCGACCCCCCCACCCCCCATTGTGGGGGCCGCAAACGTCACAAAGAAACTTCGTGTTACAGTTTGAGGACTTCTTAAAGGCGGCCTTCGCTGAGAATAAAACTCGGCCAATAGATTAACGATCGTCAGAAACGGGCAGGAGAAGCAAAAAATAAAACAATGTTTGGATATTTAAGGAAAATGCCATTTCCTGTCGCCTTGTTGCGGATATACTTTGATTTCCGTCCACTCCTCTCCCCACACCATGTCCTCGGGTCAGGGGGAGGGCTCCACACATCAGGGACATCAGACCCTCCACCCGTCACTGATAGTGTTTCATTATCAGGAGAAACCCTCGGGGATACGGCATTGTGTTTCTCAACAGTTTGTACATTTTGATATGTGTAATGTGAACTAGTTTAAGATATCGGCAAATGTAGCCATTAAGTTAAATCCAACTCGATATAAAGTCCCACGGCCTCAAACACAACAGTGCTTGGCCTTCCAATAATAAAATGATGGAAAAAATAAACTTTCACCGCTGTATGCAATAGATTTAAGTGAATAGAAAAAAAATGTACAAGAAAAGAAAAATATTTTGCAGCGTAAATTAAGTTCTTATGGTTTAGCCTTCCTGACCAAAGTCATCTGTTTATATATAGTTACCTATTCATATATAGATTTATAGTCATGCATATATAGCTATTTAATTATATATTGGTATTGATATAGTTATCATTTAGATATAGTTACTATTTATACTTATTGTTTATAGATAACTATATATCATTCTTATTTCTATAGTTATGATAGATCTTATATAGTTACGATGCACAGTTACTACTTCTATATAGCCATTACTTGTGTATAGTTATTTGTTTAGATATTGCTATGAAACCCATTCACAAATTACAATTAGCTGAAGTACAAACTATTACTTTTACAACTGATAAATTGTGACTGATTTTAATGGGACGAGGTTTTGCTTTCCCTAATTTTTGTCGCCCTTACTAATTAATCCAGGTGGGTTTGCACCTTTAAGTGGACTGGCCTCTTCCCATGAGTCTAGATAGGTGCACTGTCAGATCTACTATACCTGACTGTGTAGTTACACTGTGTGAGAACATAAGAATTAGGAGCAGGAGTAGGTCATACGGCCCCTCGAGCCTTCTCCACCATTCAATAGGATCACGGCTGATCTTTGACCTCAACTCCACTTTCCTGCCCGATCCCCAGATCCCTTGATTCCCCTAGAGTCCAAAAATCTATCGATCTCAGCCTTGAATATATTCAGTGACTGAGCATCCACAGCCCTCTGGGGTAGAGAATTCCAAAGATTTCACAACTCTCTGAGTGAAGAAATTCCTCCTCATCTCAGTCTTAAATGGCCGACCCCGTATCCTGAGACTATGCCCTCTCATTCTAGACTCTCCAGCCAGGGGAAACAGCCTCTCAGCATCTACCCTGTCAAGCCCCCTCTGAATCTTACGTTTCAATGAGATCACCTCTCATTCTTCTAAACTCCAGAGAGTATAGGCCCATTCTACTCAATCTCTCCTCATAGGACAACCCTCTCATCCCAGGAATAGTCTAGTGAACCTTTGTTGCACCCCCTCCAAGGCAAATATATCCTTCCTTAGATAAGGAGACCAAAACTGTACACAGTACTCCAGGTGAGGTCTCACCAAAACCTTGTACAATTGTCAGGAAACATTTACCTGACGAAGGAGGAAGCCTCCGAAAGCTTGTAGATTTCAAATAAAAATTGTTGGACTATAACTTGGTGTTGTAAAATTGTTTACAATTGTACAATTGTAGTAAGACTTCCTTAATCTTGTTCTCCAACCTCCTAGCAAGAAAGGCCAATAGGCCATTGGCCTTCCTAATTGCCTGCTGTACCTGCATGCTAACTTTTAGTGTTTCTTGTACCAGGACACCCGAGTCTCTTTGGACACCAACATTTAATAGTTTCTCACCATTTAAAAAATATTCTGTTTTTCTATTCTTCCTACCAAAGAGAATAACCTTACTTCATCTGCCACCTTCTTGCCCACTCACTTAACCTGTCTATATCCCTTTGCAGACTCTTTGCGTCCTCCTCACAGCTTACTTTCCCACCTAGCTTTGTATCATCAGCAAACTTGGATACATTACACTTGGTCCCTCCATCTAAAGTCATTAATATAGATTATAAATAGCTGAGGCCCAAGCACGAATTTGATTGAGTTTTTTGAAGGGGTAACCAAGAAGATAGATGAGGGCTGTGCAGTAGACGTGGTCTACATGGACTTCAGCAAAGCATTTGACAAGGTACCGCATGGTAGGTTGTTACATAAGGTTAAATCTCATGGGATCCAAGGTGAGGTAGCCAATTGGATACAAAATTGGATTGACGACAGAAGACAGAGGGTGGTTGTCGAGGGTTGTTTTTCAAACTGGATGCCTGTGTCCAGCGGTGTGCCTCAGGGATCGGTGCTGGGTCCGCTGTTATTTGTTATTTATATTAATGATTTGGATGAGAATTTAGGAGGCATGGTTAGTAAGTTTGCAGATGACACCAAGATTGGTGGCATTGTGGACAGTGAAGAAGGTTATCTAGGATTGCAACGGGATCTTGATAAATTGGGCCAGTGGGCCGATGAATGGCAGATGGAGTTTAATTTAGATAAATGTGAGGTGATGCATTTTGGTAGATCGAATCGGGCCAGGACCTACTCCGTTAATGGTAGGGCGTTGGGGAGAGTTATAGAACAAAGAGATCTAGGAGTACAGATTCATAGCTCCTTGAAAGTGGAGTCACAGGTGGATAGGGTGGTGAAGAAGGCATTCAGCATGCTTGGTTTCATTGGTCAGAACATTGAATGCAGGAGTTGGGATGTCTTGTTGAAGTTGTACAGGGCATTGGTGAGGCCACACTTGGAGTACTGTGTACAGTTCTGGTCACCCTATTATAGAAAGGATATTATTAAACTAGAAAGAGTGCAGAAAAGATTTACTAGGATGCTACCGGGACTTGATGGTTTGACTTACAGGGAGAGGTTAGACAGACTGGGACTTTATTCCCTGGAGAGTAGGAGGTTAAGGGGTGATCTTATAGAAGTCTATAAAATAATGAGGGGCATAGATAAGGTCGATAGTCAAAATCTTTTCCCAAAGGTAGGGGAGTCTATAACGAGGGGGCACAGATTTAAGGTGAGAGGGGAGAGATACAAAAGGATCCAGAGGGGCAATTTTTTCACTCAAAGGGTGGTGAGTGTCTGGAACGAGCTGCCAGAGGCAGTAGTAGAGGCGGGTACAATTTTGTCTTTTAAAAAGCATTTGGACAGTTACATGGGGAAGATGGGTATCGAGGGATATGGGCCAAGTGCAGGCAATTGGGACTAGCTTAGTGGTATAAACTGGGCGACATGGACATGTTGGGCCGAAGGGCCTGTTTCCATGTTGTAACTTCTATGATTCTATGATTCACTGATCCTTGAGGCACCCCACTAGTTACAGCCTGCCAACCTGAGAATGACCCATTTATTCCTACTCTCTGTTTCCTGTCCGTTAACCAATCCTCTATCCATGCTAATATATTACCCACAACCCCATGAGCCCTTATCTTGCGTAACAACCTTTTATGTGGCACCTCATCGAATGCCTTTTGCAAATCCAAATATACTACATCCACTGGTTCCCCTTTATCTACCCTGCTAATTACATCCTCAAAAAACTCCAATAAATTTGACAAACATGATTTCCCTTTCATAAAACCATGTTGACTCTGCCTAATCATATTATGATTTTCTAAGTGCCCTGTTACCACTTCCTTAATAATGGATTCCAGCATTTTCCCGATGACCAATGTCCAGCTAACTGGCCTGTAGTTCCCTGTTTTCTCTCTCCTTTCTTGAATAGCAGGGTAACATTTGCTACCTTCCAATCCGCAGGTTTACTATACCTGACTCTGACTCTGTGGAGGTGCACCCTGTGTATCTGCAGGTTTACTATACCTGACTCTGGGTAGGTGCACCCTGTGTATCCGCAGGTTTAATATACCTGACTCTGTGTAGGTACACCCTGTATATCTGCAGGTTTAATATACCTGACTCTGGGTAGGTACACCCTGTGTATCCGCAGGTTTAATATACCTGACTCTGTGTAGGTACACCCTGTGTATCCGCAGGTTTAATATACCTGACTCTGGGTAGGTACACCCTGTGTATCTGCAGGTTTAATATACCTGACTCTGGGTAGGTACACCCTGTGTATCTGCAGGTTTAATATACCTGACTCTGGGTAGGTACACCCTGTGTATCCGCAGGTTTAATATACCTGACTCTGGGTAGGTGCACCCTGTATATCTGCAGGTTTATTGCTGCTGTTTGTTATTTTTGCTCCCGCCTATATTTGTCCGCTGTCTGGGTTGAATCAGGAGCCTCCTGCTCCCGAACCCTTTCCACCGTGCCGGGAGCCCTGGTCCTGGGAACGCCCGAATTGGTGAAGTTTTGCCGGTTGTGAGTTGGGGGCGAACTCGGTCCTCCCGCTGCGACCTCCCACCACCAGGGGCCGCCACATAGACCCAGCCCCGGGCTCGGTCCTCCCGCTGCGACCTCCCACCACCAGGGGCCGCCACATAGACCCAGCCCCGGGCTCGGTCCTCCCGCTGCGACCTCCCACCACCAGGGGCCGCCACATAGACCCAGCCCCGGGCTCGGTCCTCCCGCTGCGACCTCCCACCACCAGGGGCCGCCACATAGACCCAGCCCCGGGCTCGGTGCCGATCGGCCACCCGCAGCCCTCGGCCCGCACCGTGTGTGGAGCTGCGGAGAGCCGGTGGCGGGCGGGCCGGGATCAGGGCCAGTGCCGGTAAGAGGGGCCCAGGCCTGGATTTATATTGCGCGGCTGCTCCCGTGCCGCTTGTTGTCGGCCAGTTGGGGAGCGGCGGAGGCGGGAGCCGCTCACGGGGGGTGGGGATCTGGGGCCTTGTGGGGCTAAGTGGGGGCGGGGAGGTTATCGGGAGTGTGAGGCATTGGGGAATGTCGGGGGCAGTGGGGGGTGTTGGGGGCAATGGGGGGGTGTAGGGGGTAATGGGAGGTGTAGGGGGCATAGGGAGGTGTAGGAGGCATAGGGGGGGTGTAGGAGGTAATGGGGGGTGTAGGAGGTAATGGGGGGTGTAGGGGGCAGTGGGGGTGTAGGGGGCAGGGGAGGTGTAGGGGGCAATGGGGAGGTGTTGGGGGCAATGGGGAGGTGTTGGGGGCAGTGGGGGTGTTGGGGGCAGTGGGGGTGTTGGGGGCAGTGGGGGTGTAGGGGGCAATGGGGAGGTGTAGGGGGCAGTGGGGGTGTAGGGGGCAGGGGAGGTGTAGGGGGCAATGGGGAGGTAGTGGGGGGTGTAGGGGGCAGTGGGGGTGTAGGGGGCAATGGGGAGGTGTTGGGGGCAGTGGGGGTGTTGGGGGCAGTGGGGGTGTAGGGGGCAGTGGGAGGTGTAGGGGGCAATGGGGGGTGTAGGGGGTAATGGGGAGGTGTAGGGGGCATAGGGAGGTGTAGGAGGCAGTGGGGGGGTGTAGGGGGCAGTGGGAGGTGTAGGGGGCAGTGGGGAGGTGTAGGAGGTAGTGGGGGGTGTAGGGGGCAGTGGGGGGTGTAGGGGGCAGTGGGGGGTGTAGGGGGCATAGGGAGGTGTAGGGGGCAGTGGGGAGGTGTAGGGGGCAGTGGGGAGGTGTAGGGGGCAGTGGGGAGGTGTAGGAGGTAATGGGGGGTGTAGGGGGCAGTGGGAGGTGTAGGGGGCAGTGGGAGGTGTAGGAGGTAGTGGGCAGTGGGGAGGTGTAGGGGGCAGTGGGGAGGTGTAGGAGGTAATGGGGGGTGTAGGGTGCATAGGGAGGTGTAGGGGGCAATGGGGGGTGTAGGGGGCAGTGGGAGGTGTAGGAGGTAATGGGGATGTAGGGAGTAGTGGGGGGTGTAGGGGGCAGTGGGAGATGTAGGGGGTAATGGGGGGTGTAGGGGGTAATGGGGTCGTGGGGGTTCCAGGGGTAAAGAGGGTTGTGGGGGTAATGTTTCAGAGGTACAGGGGGTTATGGGGTGATAATGACACGGGGAATAGGAGCAGGGAGCAATTGGAATTTATTGAGTTGCAGGGATTATGGGGAGTATTCGGGGCTGCAGAGAGTCACTGGAGATTTTGGGGCATTATCGGCAACTACAGGAGATTATGGGGCAGCAGGGAGTAACCAAGCATTATAGGGAGTTAGCGGTTTATGGGCTGCCCGATTGGGTAGAGTCACCGCGCTGGGCTGGTGTATGGGTCCATGAGCTGGATTGAGGCCAGGGGCTGCGGGCTGGGGATGGGTATCCAGGAAGCGCAGGAACCAGAGCCCCAGTGCACTGGGTAATTACTAACAGGGGGACTGATTAACCAGAGGGACACGGTCACTAGGGCAGCAGGTAATCGACTTAACGCTAGCTGTGGTCAGCAGGTAACCAGAAACTGAAGAACAATGAGATGGACTTGTGCGGCACCTTATCACATCTCTGAAACAGCTTGATGCCTTTCGCACACTGAACTGGGTCGTTGAGAGGTGAACAGCCCGAGACCAGAAGTAACGGTACTCAGCAGTGTTATCTTTCGGCAGGCTATGGTTTCCACACTGACCAGTGAAATCACTTAGGATTTAAAATCCAAAGTGCTGCTGTGGGTTCGTAGAGGCCAGGGACAGTAACCCATTGGTTGTAAGTGCTTTGGGTGATCCTGAGGATGTGAAAGACACTATGTAAATGCAAGTTCATTCGTTCTTGCCCAGATGAAGGGATGGGTGAGGGACGAGCTCCCAGCTCTCTCCGTGTGCAGCTTTGAAGAGGTTCACCAGTGCCGTCTGGCTTTCTATCCAGCATTCCTCCCAACGCCACCCCTGGGCTCAGGTTAGACTCTCTCTGGTTTAACTGTTTTAGTGTAGTGGTTAACTGAGAAACAGACAGAAGTCTGAGAGCACAGTAACCAGAGAGATGCTGAAGCCTGACGGTGTTGGGAATTGTGGGCAGGGAGTGCTGTTATCCTGGTCCTTGGAATACCCGTGGAATCATTCTGTGACGTCTATTGATCCATTCATCACTTGGGTGCGACTGGACAAGCTGGATAGTCCAGTTGTATGAGTGACTGATTCTAATATTATTTCTCCTCTTAAGCAGCTGGATTGTGCTGGGACTGTCAGAAGATGAGGGTCAATAGTCCAGGAGCAGCGTGTCCAAAGCAGGCTGTTCCCACAGCAGCTCGGCGCCGAAGGTGGAAGCGAAAGGCCATGTTGGTGCTGACTGACGTGTCGGGGGCCAAGCAGCTGAGTGTGCTGACCCGGCGCTGCTGCCTGCTCGCACCCTGTCGCCGGGGAGTGAAGAGACCGCGCCACAGACACAGCACAAAGAATGCTGCCGTTTGGGAAAGTGCAGAGGAGATGTGTGAGGAGGACGAGATTCGGAGATCAAATGCCGAGGAGGAAGATGACGAGCAGGAGGAGGAAGAAAATATAACGGAGCTCCCCCCTCGTAATACAGGGGGAAAGGTCAACGGTTCACTTAAAAAGAGCAGGACTCAGAAAAAGCTGGCCTGCGTAGCCGCTGAGGTAGATGGAGAAGCAGAGTATTGGAGCATGTGTGCAGACTCATTTCCACATAATGGGGTACTCAACGGTGATTCCACTCAAGATTCCATCGACTATGAAGCTGCTTCCCCTGGAGCCAGTGCCAGGCTGTGTTTCACTGCTGTGAACACCGGGAATGAGCAGAGTCTCGTCCTCATGACCCCGGCACAGGTAGGAGAAATCACTTCATTTTCTGCAGTTTTCTTTCTCTTCCTTCCCTCCTGAAGGTGCTGATTTTCACTGGGGTTCAGGTCCCCTCCTCTCCTGAAGGTCCTGACTCTCACTGGGGTTCAGGCCCCCTCCTCTCCTGAAGGTGCTGACTCTCACTGGGGTTCAGGCCCCCTCCTCTCCTGAAGGTGCTGACTCTCACTGGGGTTCAGGTCCCCATCTCTCCTGAAGGTGCTGACTCTCACTGGGGTTCAGGTCCCCTCCTCTCCTGAAGGTGCTGACTCTCACTGGGGTTCAGGTCTCCTCCTGTCCTGAAGGTGCTGACTCTCACTGGGGTTCAGGTCCCCTCCTCTCCTGAAGGTGCTGACTCTCACTGGGGTTCAGGCCTCCTCCTCTCCTGAAGGTGCTGACTCTCACTGGGGTTCAGGCCCCCTCCTCTCCTGAAGGTGCTGATTTTCACTGGGGTTCAGGTGCCCTCCTCTCCTGAAGGTGCTTACTCTCACTGGGGTATGGTGGCCCTTCCGATGCCTTTCCCAATATCTGCTCCGCCTGTGTGTGCTTTGATTTTTGGAAGCCGATATAACCAAGGATTCCTTGTCCAGAATTGAAGGTGTCCTTTATCACAGTTTTCACCGTGTTCGTTGTCGCTGCTTTCTCTGCAGAGGCTGACCTTCCGAGGAAGGTGTCGCGTGACGTGTCTGTACGGGAGTGTCCAGGTGTTGGGGTTTACAATTGGACAGGGCCAGCCTGCGTGCCACCTGTACTCCTTACCGACACACGCTGCCCTGAGCATCGAGGCACTGCCTTACTATAAACCAGGCCGCACCAAGCGGGAGATGAAACTGGAGGTGAAGGCGATTCTCCGACAGCACGTAGCTGCAGGTGAGGGTCAAGTGTACATGGAATGAATCAGGCCTCCTGCTGTTCGACCAGGATACTTCATATATACATTCTACTGGTCAGTGTGGCAGGAGGCTGGTCTAATGTCCAAGGCAATTATCAGTGGTCACCACACAATCCACATCAGGGACAGCTGGGCTCCCCAACTCGCTGTTTTCACTGCCCCATTTTGATAAATGTAGATAATGTGATCTATCTAAACTTTCACGATTGAGCAGGTTTGGAGTTGAGCAGATAGCAAAACAGGAGGTAACCGTGCTTGGACACTGCCCCTTCACCTCTGAGACCCTGGTTTACATCCACACTGATGGGATGAAAATCTCCTCATTGTTGGCGATGAGCGTCACTTAGACTCGTCCCTGATGAGCATGGGGCAGTCTAGCGGAGTGGCGATGAATCTATAGCATAAAACAGGCTTTCAACTGAGGAGTGATTGGCACTAAAAGCTGGCAGTGTTCCTGAGGAGGCCACAGGATGGTCGGTGCAGAAAATAGAACTGCTGGACGGTCTTGGGCTCTTCTGGGAAGTTAAGAAAGATTATTAGGGCTATGTAGAGGGAGCTTTACTCTGTCTCTAACCCGTGCTGTACCTGCCCTGGGAGTGTTTGATGGGACAGTGTAGAGGGAGCTTTACTCTGTATCTAACCCGTGCTGTACCTGCCCTGGGAGTGTTTGATGGGACAGTGTAGAGGGAGCTTTACTCTGTATCTAACCCGTGCTGTACCTGCCCTGGGAGTGTTTGATGGGACAGTGTAGAGGGAGCTTTACTCTGTATCTAACCCATGCTGTATCTGCCCTGGGCGTGTTTGATGGGACAGTGTAGAGGGAGCTTTACTCTGTATCTAACCCGTGCTGTACCTGCCCTGGGAGTGTTTGATGGGACAGTGTAAGAACAAGGAGCAGGAGCAGGCCATTCGGCCCCTCGAGCCTGCTCCGCCATTTAGTGAGATCATGGCTGATCTGATTTTTACCTCAACTCCACTTTCCCGCCTTTTCCCCATATCCTTTGACTCCCTCGCTGATCAAAAATTTGTCCAACTCAGCCTTGAATGTATTCAATGACTCGGCCTCCACAGCTTTTTGGGGTAAAGAATTCCAAAGATTCATGACCCTCTGGGAGAAGAAATTCTTCCTCATTTCCGTCTTAAACAAGCAACCCCTTATTCTGAGACTATGCCCCCTAGTTTTAGATTCCCCCATGAGGGGTAACATCCTCTCAGCATCTACCCTATCGAGTCCCCTCAGAATCTTGTATGTTTCAATAAGATCTCCTCTCATTCTTCTAAACTCCAATGAGTATAGACCCAACCTGTTCAATCTTTCCTCATAAGACAACCCTTCCATACCCGGAATCAACCTAGTGAACCTTCTCTGAACTGCCTCCAATGCAAGTATGTCCTTCCTTAAATAAGGGCACCAGAACTGTACGCAGTACTCCAGGTGTGGTCTCACCAGCACCCTGTACAGTTGTAGCATAACTTCCCTGCTTTTATACTCCATCCCCCTAGAAATAAAGGCCAATATTCCGTTTGCCTTCCGGATTACCTGCTGCACCTGTATGTTGACTTTTTGTGTTTCATGTACAAGGACACCCAGACCCCTCTGTACCACAGCATTTTGTAGTATTTCTCCATTCAAATAATATTTTGCGTTTTATTTTTCCTCCCAAAGTGGATGACTTCACATTTTCCCACATTATATTCCATCTGCCAAATTTTTGCCCATTCCCTTAACCTGTCAATATCCCTTTGCAGACACTTTGTGTCCTCATCACAACTTGCTTTTCCACCTATCTTTGTATCATCAGCAAATTTGGCCACAAGACACTCTGTTCCTTCATCCAAGTCATTGATATATATTGTAAATAGTTGAGGCCCCCAGCACTGATCCCTGCGGCACCCCACTAGTTACAGAATGCCATTTTGAAAATGACCCTTTTATCCCGACTCTTTGTTTTCTGTTAGTTAGCCAATCCTCTATCCATGCCAGTATATTACCCCCAACACCATGAGCTCTGATCTTGTGCAGTAATCTTTTATGTGGCACCTTATCGAATGCCTTTTGGAAATCCAAATATTCTGCATCCATTGGTTCCCCTTTATCCACCCTGCCCGTTACTTCCTCAAAGAACTCCAATAGATTTGTCAGACACGATTTCCCCTTCATAAAACCATGTTGACTCTCCTTGATTGTATTATGAGTCTCCAAATGTCCTGCTACTACTTCCTTAATAATGGATTCTAGCATTTTCCCAATGACAGATGTTAGGCTAACTGGTCTATAGTTACCTGATTTCTGTCTCACTCCCTTCTTGAATAGGGGTGTGACGTTTGCGGTTTTCCAATCCGCTGGGACCTTTCCAGAATCGAGTGAATTCTGGAAGATTACAACCAATGCATCCACTATCTCTGTAGCCACTTCCTTTAAGACCCTCGGATGCAAGCCATCAGGTCCAGGGGACTTGTCAGCCTTTAGACCCATTAGTTCACCTAGTACTTTTTCTCTAGTGATAGTGATTGTTTTTAGTTCCTCCCTCCCCTTTGCCCCTTGATGTTCTACTATTATTGGTATATTATTAGTGTCTTCTACTGTGAAGACAGATACAAAATATCTGTTCAATTCCTCTGCCATTTCCTTGTTTTCCATTATTATTTCTCCCAGTCTCATCCTCTAAGGGACCAATGTTTACTTCAGCTACCCTCTTCCTTTTTATATACTTGTAGAAGCTTTTACTGTCAGTTTTTATATTTCTTGCTAGTTTACTCTCATAATTTATTTTCTCCCTCTATTATTCTTTTAGTCATCCTTTGCTGGTTTTTAAAGTTTTCCCAATCTTCAGGCTTACCAGTAATCTTTGCCATGTTGTATGCTTTTTCTTTTAACCTGATACCATCCTTGACTTCCTTAGTTAGCCATGGTTGGTTCACCCTTTTTGTGGAGTCTTTCCTCCTCACAGGGATATATTTTTGTTACGAGTCATAAAATATCTTTTTAAATGTTTACCACTGCTTATCCACCATCATACCATCTAATCTGTTTACCCAGTCCACTTTAGCCAATTCCACCCTCATTCCTTTATAATTGCCCATATTTAAGTTTAATACAATAGTTTCAGACTCAAGATCCTCGCTCTCAAACTGGATGTGAAATTCTATCGTGTTATGATCACTGCTTCCCAAGGGATCCTTTACTTTGAGATCATTAATTAATCCTGTTTCGTTCCCCATTACCAGATCCAAAATGGCCTGTTCCCTGGTTGGTTCCCTGACGTATTGGTCTAAGAAACAGTCCCTAATACACTCTATGAACTCCTCCTCAGGGCTATTTTTGCCAATTTGATTTGTCCAATCTATGTGAAAGTTAAAATCGCCCATGATTATTGCATTACCTTTTTTACAGGCCTCCCTTATTTCCTGATTAATATTTTGCCCTACAGTGTAGCTACTGTTAGGGGGCCTATATACTACTCCCACCAGTGATTTATTTCCCTTGCTATTTCTTACCTCCACCCAAATTGATTCGACATCTTGATCTTCTGAGCCGAGATCATTTCTCACTATTATACCAATTTCATCCTTTATTAACAGAGCTACCCCATCACCTTTACCTTTTTTCCTATCCTTCCGAAATGTTAAATAACCCTGAATATTTAGCTCCCAACCTTGGTCACCTTGCAACCACGTCTCTGTAATGGCCACGAGATCATATCCATTTGTTTCTATTTGTTCCATCAATTCATCTATCTTATTACAAATGCTGCGCGCATTCAGATAAAGAACCTTTAATTTTGTCTTTTTACCATTCTTTCCTACCCCGGCCCCATTTGCTCGTTCACTCTTATGTTTGTACACTCTGTCCCTTCCTGACACACTCTGTTTATCATTACTCCCATCACTTTCCTGTACTACTTCCTTGTCTTTTCTCTTTATCAATCTAAACTTCGCCCCACCTGAGCCCTGCCCACCTCTGATTAGTGTAAAGCCTTGAGTAGTTTAAAGCCCAGTGTAGAGGGAGCTTTACTCTGTATCTAACCCGTGCTGTACTTGCCCTGGGAGTGTTTGATGGGACAGTGTAGAGGGAGCTTTACTCTGTATCTAACCTGTGCTGTACCTGCCCTGGGAGTGTTTGATGGGACAGTGTAGAGGGAGCTTTACTCTGTATCTAACCTGTGCTGTACCTGCCCTGGGGGTGATTGATTGGGACAGTGTAGAGGGAGCTTTACTCTGTATCTAACCTGTGCTGTACCTGCCCTGGGGGTGATTGATTGGGACACACACAATGACCTTTCTGTGATGAAGTCGCACTCCTAACCTCTGTGCCTCTTCATTGCAGCTTCAAGACAGACTCTGATGAAGGAGGTGACCTCTTCGTGCTCAGTTCTGCTGTTCGAGCGTCTGGACACCCCAGACACTGTTTTTCTCTCTAGCTTCCCGGAGTATAAGGAAGTCTTTGCTTCACTTTCGGTGAGTTATTCAGGAGATTTGGAGGCACATACTGAGCATGCTTTCTGGACCTTGTTGTATGTGTGCATGTGTGTTCAGGACATGAGGTACAAAGCTTTGTTGGTCTCCCTGTTTGGTACTGAGCCAGATTCAGTCTGGTCTGCGCTAAGTTAACTGACCTCGGTCTGAGATTTTTGGTCTCAGTATCGCTGGGCTAGATAGGGGGATGAAACTGGCCAGAGCTTCTGATCACTAACCATTGTTTGTAATTGAACTAAAACTCACAGGCATCAGAAGTTGATAGAAAATAAGAAACAGAGTGCTTGTGAGATGTGTAATATCAGTCTGGGGGAGGTGTTGACTGGAGTCTTGCAGCAACTAGATACCAAAACTAATTAAAAGCTTTTCCAATTTCCTGGTGAAATTAAAATAGGGAGATCAGTGGAGACCGAGGATGCAGCAAAAGATTTACAGAAGCATTTAGATTGGTTATGGGATTGAGTGAAAAATGGTAAATTAAAACACTGATTAAAGATCGAAAGACTTGCATTTATATATCGCCTTTCACAACCTCAGGACGTCCCAAAGTGCTTTACAGCCAGTGAAGTACTTTTGAAGTGTGGTAATATAGGAAGTAAAGTATTGCACATTAGACATAAAAATGTCCATCAGTAGCATCGAATGAATGAGATTCAGTTATCGCTGTAAGTCTTAAACAGGGGCCTGGATTAACAGAAGACTCATTGCTTTCAGTGCCTGTAAAAGATGGTGAAGGAATTAAGAAAAGCCAACACATCCCCAACAGGAGAAACAAGTGTCCAGAGGTTGTGCTGGGATTTGACGCTGGTCGATGATCACTTGGATACTGTGGGCAATTCTGGGCACCACACCACAGAATGTGCCGAAACTATAGTGAGCCACCTGTCTGTTTATTCAGTATTGAGCCTCGGTTGCAGTCTGCTGTCTGACGCTCTGTCCTGTAGCAGTTTACTGTTGATAACCAGGCCCCTGCCCCTGTTCCAGCCCCGTCTCTGTGCACAGTTCGACATTTCCAATACAAATCGTATGGTGAAGTTAATTTTTTTAATGTTTCTCCCCTTTCAGAAAAGGATGAATTCTGGGAAACGCCCATTCCTTGAATGCTCACCTTTGACCTCTATTGGGGTGGTCCCTCTCCCTGATGACCAGGGGATGAATATGTCGGAGAGCTGGATGACCACTGTGCAGGAACTCATAAAGACGTGTCTGGGTGAGCTGGTAGAGACGTGATGTAGAGGCAAGAAGGATTTTGGTACAAGTTGCATGTGAAACACTGAGTGGTGTGGCTGCTCACCCTGCCCCTTCGGACTAGCTGTGTCGAGGTTTCACCCAATCAAACGTCCAGGCAGGCATTTATTTAACTCCATAAGAACATTACTGGGAACTTTACACCGTTCAAGAGGACAAACT
Source organism: Heptranchias perlo (assembly GCF_035084215.1). NCBI lineage: Eukaryota > Metazoa > Chordata > Chondrichthyes > Hexanchiformes > Hexanchidae > Heptranchias > Heptranchias perlo. The sequence goes on along the minus strand of NC_090356.1, from coordinate 1,580,922 downwards.
TAAAAAATTATACACCTGTGCCATTACACCATACCGATCCTGGTGTGAAATCGTGCGGGTGGGGGGTGGGGGGAGATTCCAGACTGCCTCATGGAGTGGGGGGGGGGTCCAGACTGCCCTCCGGGGTGGAGGGGGGGGCGTCCAGACTACCTCGCGGTGGGGGGTGGGGGTCCAGATTGCCTCACGGTGGGGGGTGGGGGGGGGGGGGTGAGGGTCCAGACTGCCTCGCGGTTGGGGGGGGGGGGGGGAGGGAGTCCAGACTGCCTCGCGGTGGGGAGGGGTCCAGACTGCCTCACGGTGGGGGGGGGGGTCCAGACTGCCTCACGGTGGGGGGGGGGGGGTGAGGGTCCAGACTGCCTCGCGGGGGGGGGGGTCCAGACTGCCTCGTGGTGGGGGGGGGGGTCCAGACTGCCTCGCGGTTGGGGGGGGGGGTCCAGACTGCCTCGCGGTGGAGGGGGGGTCCAGACTGCCTCGCGGTGGAGGGGGGGTCCAGACTGCCTCGCGGTGGAGGGGGGGTCCAGACTGCCTCGCGGTGGAGGGGGGGTCCAGACTGCCTCGCGGTGGAGGGGGGGTCCAGACTGCCTCGCGGTTGGGGGGGGGGTCCAGACTGCCTCGCGGTGGAGGGGGGGTCCAGACTGCCTCGCGGTGGAGGGGGGGTCCAGACTGCCTCGCGGTGGGGGGGGTCCAGACTGCCTCGTGGTGGGGGGTGGCGGTCCAGACTGCCTCGCGGTGGGTGGGGGGGGGGGGGTCCAGACTGCCTCGCGGTGGGTGGGGGGGGGGGTCCAGACTGCCTTGTTGAGAACTGATCGTGTGTCTCTGTAAACCTTTTGGTTTGATTGTAGAAGATGACGAAGGCTGTCCCATCATCCTGGTGTGTGGAGGGAAGAACGTTGGGAAGTCGACCTTTAACCGACATCTCCTGAACTCGCTCCTGAACCAGTGAGTTTTCCAAGTCTTGTGATCCCTGGCATTAACCCTTCAATGACCGGCAAACACTGGCCCAAGTTTAGAATTTACATTTTTTGGGCACACTGCATCACCAAAGGATAATAGAACTACTGGTGACCTACAGCTACCAAAATTATTAGTTGGGCTATTAAATTTAACTTTTGACTACCTCGTTTTCACATGAGAATGCCTCTCTGAGATGGTGAGCGTTCGCTCCAATATCCACGTGGAAGGGCCTGAGCTAATTTTTGTTGTCCCTGTAACTGAGTTAACGAATTCATTTTAGATGGATTACCGCCTGCGTTGCTACGGCGATTGTAAAGCCTGGGCTTTGGTCCCCGCGGATAGGTGATTTGTCTCCTGTTGAACTGTTGCAGGTGGCTAAAGTCCTGGGTACTCAGGGATAGGATAGGGCTGAGGGGGTAACTGTACTGCCAGGTGTGGCGCTGAACCACGCAGACCCACAGCTCCCAGGTTCAGTCCCTGATCGGTGCAGAGTTAGCAGAGCCTAGCTGGGGCAGCAGGTCATGTGCTGTAATTGGCCTCAAAGCTCCTGAGCAAAGGAGATGACATAATTGGCCAGGATTGCTGCTCCTGATCACCATTCTGTGATTCTTGCTGGAAGGTGCACATGAGGACAAGATCGGGCTCCATAGAAGGTTCCAGCACAGAAAGAGGCCATTCGACCCATCATACCTGTGCAGGCTCTTTACATCAATCCAGAACTAATCCCACTGCCCCACTCTCTCCCCATAGCCCTGCATCAATCCAGAACTAATCTCACTGCCCCACTCTCTCCCCATAGCCCTGCATCAACATCAATCCAGAACTAATCTCACTGCCCCCCTCTCTCCCCAAAGCCCTGCATCAATCCAGAACTAATCTCACTGCCCCCCTCTCTCCCCAAAGCCCTGCATCAATCCAGAACTAATCTCACTGCCCCCCTCTCTCCCCATAGCCCTGTATCTTCCTTTGCTTCAAATATTTATCTAATTTTCCCTTAAAAGATGCAGTGGTCTCTGCCTCAACCATTCCCTATGGCAAAACATTCCAGGTACCAACAATCCACGGTGTAAAGGAATTTCTCCTAACCTCTATATTGGAATATAATGTGGGAAAATGTGAAGTCATCCACTTTGGGAGGAAAAATAAAAAAGCAAAATATTATTTGAATGGAGAAATATTACAAAATGCTGCGGTACAGAGGGATCTGGGTGTCCTCGTACATGAAACACAAAAAGTCAACATACAAGTGCAACAGGTAATCCAGAAGGCAAACGGAATATTGGCCTTTATTTCTAGGGGGATGAGTATAAAAGCAGGGAAGTCATGCTACAACTGTACAGGGTGCTGGTGAGACCACACCTGGAGTACTGCGTACAGTTCTGGTGCCCTTATTTAAGGAAGGACATACTTGCATTGGAGGCAGTTCAGAGAAGGTTCACTCGGTTGATTCCGGGTATGGAAGGGTTGTCTTATGAGGAAAGATTGAACAGGTTGGGCCTATACTCATTGGCGTTTAGAAGAATGAGAGAAGATATTATTGAAACATACAGGATTCTGAGGGGACTCGATAGGGTAGATGCTGAGAGGATGTTACCCCTCATGGGGGAATCTGAAACTAGGGGGCATAGTCTCAGAATAAGGGGTTGCTCGTTTCAGATGGAAATGAGGAGGAATTTCTTCTCCCAGAGGGTCATGAATCTTTGGAATTCTTTACCCCAAAAAGCTGTGGAGGCTGAGTCATTGAATACATTCAAAGCTGAGTTAGACAATTTTTTTGATCAGCGAGGGAGTCAAAGAATATGGGGAAAGGGCGGGAAAGTGGAGTTGAGGTAAAAATCAGATCAGCCATGATCTCACTAAATGGCGGAGCAGGCTCGAGGGGCCGAATGGCCGACTCCTGCTCCTGTCTCTTATGGTCTCTCTCTTTGCTCTCCATCTGATAATTTTAAATTGATGACCCTCATCACTGACTCTCCGGTCAGAGGGAATGCTTTTCCTGTTTATTCTATCAAAACCCTTCATAATTATAAAAACCTCCTATTAAATCTCCTCTTACCCTTCTCTGCTCCATTGAAAATAATCCTAGTATTTCGAGTCTCTCCACAGAACTATAGTTTCCCATCCCTAGCCATCATCCTGGTGAATCTACACTGTACACGCTATGGCTTTAATGTTCTTTCTATAATGGGGGCACCCAAAACTGCAGATAGTACTCTAACTGTGACCTAACCAATGTTTTGTATCAATTTATCAATAGTTATTTACTCTTGTATTCTGTGCCCTACTTCTAAAACCCAAAAGGTTGTTCTTTTTATGGTTTTCTCTACCTGCAGGGTTAGTCCTATCTGTGAAATGTTACTGCAGGGCCTAATAAAAAGTGACTCCTCTCCTCTTTCCCCCAGTATCCCATGTGTGGAGTTTCTGGAGCTTGACTTGGGTCAGACAGAGTTCAGTCCTCCTGGCTGCATGGCACTACACCTGGTGACCGAGCCTACCCTCAGTAAGTAGACTACAGAGCAGCGTTAACGCCAGTAGGCTGTAGAATGCCCTGAGAGTGTTGGTGCGCGCTCTCACGAATAGAGCATAAGGAGGTTACAGATTAAGGGAGAAGGTAACCCTGCGACCAAGTACCATCACTGCCACCGGGAACCTCGCATAATAGACTGGAGTGACTGCTTCTCCAAATTCCCCTCCCCTTCGCCCTCTTTCTGGGACAGGCTGGTCAGGAGCATGATACTCAGATCAACTTCCAATCTCGTGTGGGGAGAAATGGGACAACAGGGACAAACCTTACCCCTCCATTCTATTGCGGCCCTGTCTTGCTCCAATGTGACATCAGCACTGTGCTGGCCCAAAGGCGTTTTATATTTTGAAAAGTATATTTTGTGTTTTGTTTGTGGGGCTGTTCTGTCGAGCCCCGTGTTCATCCATGTCAGGCAACGCCGAGCGGGAGTGAATTAAGGTGTAGTGTGTACCTGCTTGGTGTCTGTGAGTCTCCGCATCACTCAGTGTGGCTCATACAGGGGTTTTCCCCTCCAGTATCTTGCAGCAAATAACTCGATACTGAGGAGGGAGAGAGGAATGAAACCCGCCTGGCCTTACATCATTATTGTCTCCTGTAGTTGCCAGCCAGCCAGTGATGAGTGCTCTCTGATATTGATTTATTGCATGTGACTGCAGTAATCTCACTGCCTGTTATTCCCGTCTTTATTCTGAGCTGATTTGTGCCAGAATGTTATGGTCATTCCCCCGTCACACCTTTGTGTCAAGTCGTCACGCTTTTAAAAAAAAAATGATGGTCTGATTTGATTCTTATTCTAAAGCGTAAGAGGATTTCAGTGCACGAGCGTGTGCCCGTCAGTGCACGAGCGTGTGCCCGTCAGTGCACGAGCGTGTGCCCGTCAGTGCACGAGCGTGTGCCCGTCAGTGCACGAGCGTGTGCCCGTCAGTGCACGAGCGTGTGCCCGTCAGTGCACGAGCGTGTGCCCGTCAGTGCACGAGCGTGTGCCCGTCAGTGAGGGGTCTGTCACATGCGCCCATCAATGACAAAGAACCCAATTGGTTTAAAGCGATGACTAATTATTTTTGGAGTAATATTAAGGCCTTTCTGTTTTGCACGAACCTGACAGGCAACCCTGGGAGGTCAGTTTGACACAAGAATACTCACTCCCTTCCTTTCCATTGCTCCAGTACTAAGCCTGAGCTTTGGGCGATATGTTCAGTAGATGGTGTACACTGTTGTACTGTATTCACAGAGTAGGAGTGGGGTATCTGACGGTGCTGTGCAGTAAGGTTTCCGAATAGTCTGCTTCTAGACTGGAACAACGTTTTTTAAGTATCTCGAAATTTCCGCAATCTAAGCCAGATAGCCAGAGGTGGCATTAGTTAGGAATGTTATCAATGAATTTTCATTAGCTGCAAAATTTAGATTTGAGGTTAGGATCAGATCAGCCATGATCTTATTAAATGGCGGAGCAGGCTCGAGGGGCCGATTGGCCTACTCCTGCTCCTATTTCTTATGTTCTTAAAAGCAAACCACGGAGTACAAACCCTGATCCACTACCTGCCCACTTCAGGTTTTTAATTTGGGGTAAGGTGATAGCCCTTAGCAATAACATAACTCTGGACCTATCCTTCAACACTGCAGCACCTTCTGACAAGTGTATGTGTGTTGCGCTCTCGTTCGCGCTCTCTTTATCTGTTTCTCTGCCCCTGTCTTTGTCTCTGTCTGTCTGTCTGTCTTGTTCCTTTCTATTATCGTCTGGTTACCACTCCTTTGCTCTGTCTCCACAACAGGCCCTCCTTATATGCACCAGTGTGAGCCCCGTAAGATGGTGTATTATGGTGACGTGTCCTGTGAGCGGGACCTGGATCGATATGTGGAAGCTGCGAAGTATCTATACATGGGATACAAGAAGGAAACACCACTGGTCATAAACACCATGGGCTGGGTCAAAGGTCAGATTAAAGCTCTCCTGTAAAATCTAATGACTATTGTTGATGGATTTTCATTTTAGCCTTTTCCTTGTCTCCCCTCCTCTCCAAGGGTGCTGACTCGTGCTTCCCCTCCCTTCCCCCATTTTCCTTTGCCCCCGATGGCACTTGCTCCCCCACCACCCCCCCCCCAGTCTGTCGTTACTGTTTGTGGAATGTGAGCCAGGTGCTGCTGTTGTGCAGGAGGAGCCTGTGCTGTGCCGACTCGCTGTGTCGCTGTGCCGTCACTGCTACTTACCTGGATCTGCTGCTGTTGGGTTTTGACCACCTGCTCAGTCCGTGATGGGTTGAGGGTTCACGGTGTACTGACCATGTTTCTCGGTCTGCTAAATGACACAAGCAAAAACCCAGCAGTATCTTCAAAATATTGAGCAGCTCACTGCCACCTGTGTGCCCGATATGCAGTACACACACACTCTCCCTGTAGAGTCCCTGTCTGCCCGATATGCAGTACACACACACTCTCCCTGTCGAGTCCCTGTCTGCACGATATGCAGTACACACACACTCTCCCTGTAGAGTCCCTGTCTGCACGATATGCAGTACACACACACTCTCCCTGTAGAGTCCCTGTGTGCCCGATATGCAGTACACACACACTCTCCCTGTCGAGTCCCTGTCTGCACGATATGCAGTACACACACACTCTCCCTGTAGAGTCCCTGTCTGCACGATATGCAGTACACACACACTCTCCCTGTCAAGTCCCTGTCTGCACGATATGCAGTACACACACACTCTCCCTGTAGAGTCCCTGTCTGCACGATATGCAGTACACACACACTCTCCCTGTAGAGTCCCTGTGTGCCCGATATGCAGTACACACACACTCTCCCTGTCGAGTCCCTGTCTGCACGATATGCAGTACACACACACTCTCCCTGTAGAGTCCCTGTCTGCACGATATGCAGTACACACACTCTGTAGGGATACATCCCACTTTTGGAAGTCGAGAGATTAGGCACAAGTCGGCAGACCCAAGGTTTAGGGACCTCCCAAGGATCTTGGTCCAGACACCTGGAAGCCAGCTCAGGTTTCCTTGCAGGCAATCAAACCACGCGTTTCTGGATTTCTTTCCAGTTGGGAGGTTTGATTTTCTGCCATTTCTTTGCTTCTTACAGTTACCACCTTGCCAACAGCAGAGTGCTCCTGTGTATCTCGCCGCTGTGTGGTGCTGCAAGTCCTTGTTTTCCTGCTGGAAAGGGTACGGTAGTGTACGAGTTCAGGTACTGAACTAACAACTCGAAGGTCATGAGTTCAAATCCCACCGTGGCAAGTTGCAAAACTGAGTTTGTTAAATGTGGTATTGTAAAAAAAAAATGACTGGATTCTTGGAAAAACCCAGCTGATGTCCTTTAGGCAAGGAAACCTGCCATCCTTACCCGGGTTAGTCTATGTGTATCTAATCCCACACCAACGTCATTGACTCTTAACTGCCCTCTGAGAAATTTTAAAAAAACAAGTCCCTTTTTTTTGGAGCCCCAGGTACTGAGCAGAAACAGCCCCACGGGTCTGTCTGATGTTTATGGCCTCAGCCCCTCGCAAATCCGTCTGACCTTTCTTTGTCTCCCTCTTTCTCCCCCTGATAGGGTTCGGTTTGTCGATTCTGATTGACCTGATTCGGCTCTTGGCCCCAACACATGTGGTGCAGCTCGGTACCACCGAGGGGAGCCAGGATCCAGCTGCTCTCACACCCGAGTTCGTGCAAACAGCTGCCGGGTGGCACACCAAGGGAAAGCATCAAATTCAGCAAAAGCCGGTGGACCTCAGGATGCACTTGAACTCGTCAGAGGAGGAGGATGAGCAGGAGGATGGTCTGAATCTGGTTCCAGGACTCCAGGGGCACAGGCTGATGCGCATTCAGTCCGAGTTCCCTGGAGCAGGAGATGGAAGCTGTTTGTAAGTGTAAAACTGAGTTAATTATCTTATTGTGTTAATGTGCTCACATTAACCCAAAATGTAAAAGCAGAGTATTTAGCTTAAACATTCGCTCCCACCTGCACGTTCCCCTCCAAGTCACATACCATCCTGATTTGGAAATATATGTTGCTGATTTGATGCAAGACCCCCTTACCCTCCATGTTTGTGAGCGATGGGAAAGGCTGAGAGGGTTGTGTGGGGCAGGGCTCCGGTACGGGCAGGGTTGGGTGTTGGGTGTGTGTTTCTGGGTACAAACAACAGCCAAACCTTGCTGTCCTGACGTCCTCTTGTTGCTGCTGATTGTGTTTTTCAGGAAATCCCGCAGCAACGTGCTGAGAGATTTGGCTCTTCTGGGTTCTTTCAGCCACATGCAGCCATCGGACACTGGGCGAGCCGTGCCCTTGCACAGCATGCTGCCCTATCAGGTAATCACCACCCCAAGAGTCTCCTTTTCACATTCATCTCTGATTATTTCTGTCAGCTGGGTGTTCGATCCACAGTACGGGCATTCCTCTGAGCTCCAGTTGTGTAGCGCAGTTTGGTACAGCGCGCATCTTTCTGTGGGAAGTTAGGTTAACGCTCCTGCCTCGTAGGAGAGCTTTTAGTTTGGTTGCTCCCCTCTTGGAGAGCCAGCGTTCTGACTCTCGGATCAGCCATCAATCCATCAGCAAGCAGTTCAGGATCGTGGACATCACAGTCTAGAAATGGGATCGTTTTGGACTTGGGGTGTGATCCCAGTGCAGTGCATGCGCCTAAAGAGGCCGGTGGTAAGACTGCGGCACATTGCTGCACCGACCTCATTAGGAAACTACGGGCTAGCTGCGGGCTCCAGTCCTGGCCCCAGAGACAGCTCGCCAGTCACGGGGTAGTCAGTTCAGTTGGCTCGGACGCTGGCCGAGGGTCTCGGGTGAATCCTGGGTCGGGGGTGGGGGGAGGAGGGATGAGGGATGAACAGCCGCTGGCAGCGGCCTGTGGGTTTAATATGGTGCCAGGAGCACTCCTACTCTTCCAGTCTTCACATTGAGGTAAGTTTAAAAAAAACGGGAAACACATAATTTTAAAAACCTCTATTAAATCTCCTCTGCCCTTATAGAAGTTGTCCTCAAGTATGTCCTCATAACTAGTTCACCATCCATCAGGATAGCGAGAACAAAAGACTGAGAGGTGGAGGTAATAGTGGGATTTGTGATGGGCAGGGCTGGTACATGGGTTCTGAGGGGTAAGACATTATCATCAATGAACAGACATTGTTTAATCTTTGCCTGATTGAACCCTAAACCTGGTGCTTTCATGTGCATTACAACTTGTTATGATTGAGTGAGCTACATATTCAAGTATTAGAGGGGGAGGGAACTAGGGTCCAGCATTTTAAACAGTCAGGACCAGGGTGTCTGGAAAAGCACATCAGTATATAAAATTAAACTACGGTTGAGGAGATACATTTTTAAAGCAAGGTGTTTCGGGTTGGTTTCCCTTTTAATCAGCAGGTGGTGTTAAGTAACGTGCCATGCTGGTAGCTTTGGGAATCACATTGGGTGCTGTGCCCAACAGGTAATGCTCGGTTCGTTGTGCGAGCAGTATTTGGTGTCAGGCGCTGGGTGCAGGTTTGTTCCACTTTGTGAAAATGGGTGCATTTTGTTTTCCAGGTGCCATTTAGTGCAGTCGCTCTGCACGTGTTGCACTGTGATGTGACTCCCACCCACATCTTGTACGCAGCCAATGCCAGTTTGGTTGGGCTATGCAGAATACCAGATGGCATCAGCTCCCAGGCAGATAGGCCGGTGTTACTTCCACGGGCTCCGATATGTGACTGTTTTGGTGTCGGTAAGTGTTGTGAGAGACTTGTACCAGATCACACACTACGGGTCACAAGTGCGCTGTTCACAGCCCAATCTCCTAATACTGCCAGAGTACGGGTTGGAAGGTGAGCAGTTTTATGGAGCTGAGGTGCAGGATAAGCATCAGTTGTGTACGTATTGTATTAGTGAATCCTTTCTGCAGCTGAACGATCAGTTCTAATTCATGAACTGGGCATCCCTGACACACTCTGGTCACTCATGTTCAGATGCAAGCCATAGGGGTATCCATATCTCCCAGTTACTTTTATGTGCAATCATCGATGTTATATGGGCAAACATGGCAGCAAGTTGTGCACAGCAAGGTCCCACAAACAGCAGTTATGATATTGGTTGAAGGAGGCATGTTGACCGGGACACTGGGAGAATTACGTCCATGTGAGCAGGCTGAAGGGTGCTCAGTTTAATGTCTCCTGCGTAGGTGGCACCTCTGACAGTGCAGCGCTCCCTCAGTACTGCACTGCAGTGCTGGCCTAGATAATGTGCTCACCTCTGTGGAGTGGCGTCAGGCAAGGGTGCTATCCGCTGAGCTAAGCTGATGTACGATCTTGTTACAATGAGTGTTGTTAGAATGACATTGCTTTCTAAATCCTGCTTAGACCAATGGCATGGATGTCTGCTGGCTGTCTCTCTCTCTCTCTCTCCACTGGCTGCAAGGATCCTACGTGAAACGAGTTAGGGGCAGTTTCAACCCAGCAATGGGTGCTGTCCCACAGCACAAAACTGCCCCTGATGTGCCTCTAAATCTCACTCCGAGGCCGGCCTGAAAGGTAAATAATTGTCTCCAGGATAGTCCAGGTGTGTGAGGGGGTCATTCCCTTGTCACGAGTGTGCCGGGCTCCAGTGGTCTTTAAGCAGAGCCACAGTAATGTGGACAGTATTGAGCAATTGTGTATCACAGGCACAGCCCGGTCTTTAATCTTTAGGGTTTCTGGATGTTGTGTACTTAGAACTAATTTTTGACCCTTTCTCTTTAGGAATTATTCGTGGTATTAACCTGGAGAAGAGATTGTATTATGTACTGACCTCGGTACCTGTGGCCAAGCTGAGGCAGGTTAACTGCTTGCTGATTGGGGCAGTCACCGTCCCCCATTCACTTTTCAGGAACCAGGTAAGACAGAGGTAACGGGGTGCTGGTATATCTGGGGGGGTAACGGGGCACTGGTATATCTGGGGGGGGTAACGGGGTGCTGGTATATCTGGGGGGTAACGGGGTGCTGGTATATCTGGGGGGGTAACGGGGTGCTGGTATATCTGGGGGGGTAACTGGGTGCTGGTATATCTGGGGGGGTAACGGGGTGCTGGTATATCTGGGGGGGTAACGGGGTGCTGATATATCTGGGGGGGTAACGGGGTGCTGGTATATCTGGGGGGGTAACGGGGTGCTGGTATATCTGGGGGGTAACGGGGCGCTGGTATATCTGGGGGGTAACGGGGCACTGGTATATCTGCGGGGGGTAACGGGGCGCTGGTATATCTGCGGGGGGTAACGGGGCGCTGGTATATCTGGGGGGGTAACGGGGCGCTGGTATATCTGGGGGGGTAACGGGGCGCTGGTATATCTGCGGGGGGTAACGGGGCGCTGGTATATCTGGGGGGGTAACGGGGCGCTGGTATATCTGGGGGGGTAATGGGGTGCTGGTATATCTGGGGGGGTAATGGGGTGCTGGTATATCTGGGGGGGTAACGGGGTGCTGGTATATCTGTGGGGGGTAACGGGGTGCTGGTATATCTGGGGGGGTAATGGGGTGCTGGTATATCTGTGGGGGGTAACGGGGTGCTGGTATATCTGGGGGGTAACGGGGCGCTGGTACATCTGGGGGGTAACGGGGCACTGGTATATATGCGGGGGGTAACGGGGTGCTGGTATATCTGTGGGGGGGTAACGGGGCGCTGGTACATCTGGGGGGTAACGGGGCACTGGTATATCTGCGGGGGGTAACGGGGTGCTGGTATATCTGTGGGGGGGTAACGGGGTGCTGGTATATCTGTGGGGGGGTAACGGGGCGCTGGTATATCTGGGGGGGTAACGGGGCGCTGGTATATCTGGGGGGGTAACGGGGCGCTGGTATATCTGGGGGGGTAACGGGGCGCTGGTATATCTGGGGGGGTAACGGGGCGCTGGTATATCTGGGGATAACGGGGTGCTGATTTATTTGGGTGGGCGCGGGTATTGCTTGTAACCCCGTACTCTGATGGAGAAGTTACTGCAAGGTGTCTGTTTGCTCGATATACGTGTGCTTCAAATGTATCTAACTCGCTGCTTGCTCCTGCTATTTATATTGCGGAGGTGGATGGTCCTTCACAGTGACAGAAAGTGATTCTGCCTCAGAGCTTATTCCCCGTTTGGTGGGAGGGAGGATGGAAGGGCTGGGGAGAGTGCGAGGGGAAAATCACATTCCAAAAACAGGGTTTGCAGCCCAGTGTGAATTGCATTGTTGCAGCACTGCAAGAGAATGGAGCTTATCACAGCACTGGGGCTTGTCCTCAATTACCAGACTGTGGCAGCCCAGGAGCAACAGTGAGTACATGGATCGGCAGAGAGATCAGTGCAGGCCTGTGGCAGGTGTAAACTGAACTGTTCCGGAGCGTGTAGGGATCAGCACCAGTTTTGTCCAACAATTGCTGGCCATTTTCTGATGGTGCTGATAAGATAATGATGGATGAGGGAGGTCATTCATCTATCCAGATATCCCCCACTGCAGCACCCAATTGTTTCTGAAATGTTTCCAGGGTTCTTGCCTGCCCTACTCTATCCGGAAGTCCATTCTTGTGTCGGTTTCTCTCCGTGTATCAGTGCTAAATTTGCCTTTTACTCGTTTAAACCTGTAACTCCTTGTCCTCTCAAAATGTAATGTAACATTCCAGATTAATCTTTTCCATTCCCTTAACTATCTTATACACCTCTATAAAACACTCCTCGGGGCACGGGTTCCATAGGTTCCAGCTGCATCACCTATTGGGCCATTCTTTGTGTGACTCTAGGTAGGACCTGCTGGGCTGTTTGACTCTGGGGGTGTGATCAGTGTATCTGGTGAGGGTAGTTTATCGTTTGCTGCTGTATCCCCTCACTGAGGAGGGATGGCCCTGTCCTCTTCAGCTTTGGGTTACCTCCATCTTCTTTGGCCCAATGAAGGGCCCAGGTCCTTAGTGCCAGGATTGAAAAGAGTGGGAGAGAATCGAAGTTAAACCGGGAAGCAGGGATTCCGGTGATGGTAAACCACGGTTCCATCTCCAGCCTGTGGAGCAGAGTGACCTGGATCTGTCTGGCCCAGGAGAGTCCCTGCTGTTGCTGACTGTTTTTGTGTTTCTGTTTCCCTTTCAGCCTGGAGCGGTGGGAGAGGTGCCGTATTTGACGTCCGACTATTCCTTCAGTCTTTCTGGAGCTGGGAAAATTAAAGTTTGTAAACAGCTGAGGAGACGGGAGCATCTTAAAGCTGCGTCTTAATTGGGGGAGAACATCTCCTCATGTTTACATAATGGGGGGGAACATCAATTCAAGTTGAAATAATGGGGGAGGGTATACGGGCAATGTTTGGTAATGGGGGTTAATGGGCACTGTGCCTTATTGCAGCGTTTAGGGTTCAATACATGGGGGTTGAGGGGTGAAGTGCAAGGTTCTGCAGACCCTTTTTAATGTTTGTTTTAGCCCCTTTTCCCCCTACCCCCTTCTCCAGCCTCAGAATGTTGCTCAGTCCAGACCCAAATGGGAAATCTTTGTTTTAAAGTTTGTTGAGCATTTGTTGTAAATAAAGGATCACTCGACACTCCTGCTCTGGTTTTATTTTGTCATGTGTCGAGTTTAGGGCGGTTTTATTTCTTGGGGAGGGCTGTTGGTGTCTGCCCTCTCAGATCCCAGGGCACCATTTTGAAGAAGAGCAGGGGAGTTCTCACTGTTGTCCTGGGTCAATATTTATCCCTCAACCAACATCACTAATACAGATTATCTGGTAATGACCACATTGCTGTTTGTGGGACCTTGGCTGCCACGTTTCCTACATTACAACAGTGACTACACTTCAAAAAGTACTTCACTGGCTGTAAAGTGCTTTGGGACGTGCTGAGGCTGTGAAAGGTGCTATATAAACGCAAGTCTTTTCTTTATTACGCATTTCTTTATTTACTAATCAGAAATGCAATTGGCCACATCTGGATTCTCAATTAGCCAGATGCTGCGAGTGGTTAACATATTGGGCAACACTGGTGTAGACCAGCTGTGCTGGGGCCAGAGGTAACCTTTGCTGTAGTCACAAAGACAAACACAAGGCGGTGCTGTGGTGTCATCTCTCACCGCAGAATCTGCTCTCTCCGTGCGTTAAGGCCACTGATGTTCCAGACAAAGGAGATGGTGGCACTAAAGAAACGAGAGAGCAGTCTGCTCACAGACTAGGATATTGTAACAAAAAAAACATCTGACTGGGCCTCATTTTAGAAGTGTTATTAAATGTGATTTATTTAACAGAAAATTTTGTTGGTGCTGATATCAATCAGTTTGGGCTGCTAAATCTGCCTCAGCACCCATGGGCAAACGAGGAGAGGAATCAGCCACGGGTCACAGTCACATCAACCCAGTCACTGTTCCATGACTCCTGCTGGAAAGTGCTTGTGTGTGGATGTCAGGATTGAGTTTACCTGTAACGTGCTTGAACACCCTGCCAACACTCACTGTGTGGGCTCCCACACAAAGACTAGCCTCCTTGGTGACATACTGGTGGGTGGGTGTGCTAATGGACTCCAAACCCCAGAGAGTCTGCAACTTGGGGAGGAGGTAGGAAGGACATTAATATTATTACAGTGGGCCCCGCCAGGTGCCGGGCGCTGGATGTCTGTCTTTCTGGGGCTGATTTTAACTTGCGGAAATCAGTGTTTGAGGCGGTAACTGAGTCAGTATTTCATCCACGCTGGCTGCTGCCATTTTTAAAAGGGCTGCCCCACAAGCGGATGGAGGGCTGAATATATCAGGCGATCGGCCTTGTTACTGTGCAAATCAGGTCCTATGACATAGTTAGAACCCCCATTGCAATTTTCAGGGACATACGGGCAGGGCATACACCTCCCGGCTCCACAAAAACAGTGTGGGTCACTGCCGGCCTGCGATTGCCCCCCTTCTCTCCCCTGCTCCCCATCCAGGACCCACCTGCAGGTTTGCAAGGTGTCTGAGCAGCCTGATATTGCCCGTCCCAAAACCTGCGAGCTGCTGTGGGGCGCCCTCTTGGGGCGTGCAGCTCACTGGCAGCAGGGAGGTGAGGCCCGCACCTCGATTATGGCTCAGGACTGTCACCCACAGGAGCAGGCGCTCGTCCAGCGCTCTTCGTCAGTCAAACCCGAAAGTTAATGTCTGCGTCTGTACCTCTGTGTCTCTCTCCTTGACTGTCTCTCTCTCGGGTTCTGTCTCTCTCCATGACTCTCATTCTCCCCTCTCTTTCTTGCTCTCTTTGTATGTCTCTGTTTCTTTTTTTCTCTCTCTCCCGCTCTCTGTATCTGGGTATGTGCATTGACCCTGTTTCCCTCTTACTATTTCCCGGTATTTCTATGGCCTGTGCTTCACGCTCAAATTCCTACTGCAATTTGTTTTCTAGTTGCTGCTGATCTCTGGCTTGTTGGCATTTACCTTGGACAGGAAGCTGGGGTTTATAGAAATACAAGTGCTATTGATGGAGCTTGGGCCGGGGTGGAGAGTTCAACGTTCTCCTGCCAGTCAATAGAAAGTTTCAATTCTTCAAACCCTTCTGGAAAGTGGCCAAGAAACACCGAGTTATTTGTACAAATGTAACGGTGACATGAGGAAATGTTGGAATTGCAGTAACTTCAGTGACTGGTTGTATTGTGCTGTGGCAAATTTTTCTGCTCTCCCTCCCACAAACCCCCAAAGGGCACTAACTCTCACTGGGGTACAGGATCTACGGGCACCGACTCTCACTGGGGTACACGTTCCACGGGCACCGACTCTCACTGGGGTACGCATTCCACGGGCACTGACTCTCACTGGGGTACAGGATCCACGGGCACCGACTCTCACTGGGGTACAGGATCCACAGGCACCGACTCTCACTGGGGTACAGGATCCACGGGCACTGACACTCACTGGGGTACAGGATCCACGGGCACCGACTCTCACTGGGGTACAGGATCCACGGGCACCGACTCTCACTGGGGTACAGGATCCACGGGCACCGACTCTCACTGGGGTACAGGATCCACAGGCACCGACTCTCACTGGGGTACAGGATCCACGGGCACCGACTCTCACTGGGGTACAGGATCCACGGGCACCGACTCTCACTGGGGTACGCGTTCCACGGGCACCGACTCTCACTGGGGTACAGGATCTACGGGCACCGACTCTCACTGGGGTACAGGATCTACGGGCACCGACTCTCACTGGGGTACAGGATCCACGGCACCGACTCTCACTGGGGTACGGGATCCACGGGCACCGACTCTCACTGGGGTACGGGTTCCACGGGCACCGACTCTCACTGGGGTACGGGATCCACGGGCACCGACTCTCACTGGGGTACGCGTTCCACGGGCACCGACTCTCACTGGGGCACAGGATCCACGGGCACCGACTCTCACTGGGGCACAGGATCCACGGGCACCGACTCTCACTGGGGTACAGGATCCACGGGCACCGACTCTCACTGGGGCACAGGATCCACGGGCACCGACTCTCACTGGGGTACGCGTTCCACGGGCACTGACTCTCACTGGGGTACGCGTTCCACGGGCACTGACTCTCACTGGGGCACAGGATCCACGGGCACCGACTCTCACTGGGGTACGCGTTCCACGGGCACTGACTCTCACTGGGGTACGCGTTCCACGGGCACTGACTCTCACTGGGGTACGGGATCCATGGGGTACGCGTTCCGCGGGCACCAACTCTTACCGGAGAACGGTTCCCCGGGCACCGACTCTCACTGGGATATGGGTTACACGCGCGCTGCCTGCCCTCCCGACACTGGTTGGGGGGTGTTAGTCTCGCCGTCTATGACCCACAGTTTTGACCCATTGTGGGAGAGAGATGCATCTCTTGGAGCTGATTGTTGGAAAGATGTAAAGGTAGGTGATAACCGTGGCTCAGTGGGTATCCCTGGCCTCGGAGTCAGAAGGTTGTTCAAGTGGCACTCCAGAGGCTCGAGCGCATAATCTAGGCTGACACTCCAGTGCAGTGCTGAGGGAATACTGCACTGTCGGAGGTGCCATCTTTCTGATTAGATGTTAAACCGAGGCCCCATCTGCCCTCTAGGGTGGATGTAAAAGATCCAGTGCTGTACCTGCCCTGGGAGTGTTTGATGGGACAGTGTAGAGGGAGCTTTACTCTGTATCTAACCCGTGCTGTACCTGCCCTGAGAGTGTTTGATGGGACAGTGTAGAGGGAGCTTTACTCTATATCTAACCCGTGCTGTATCTGCCCTGGGAGTGTTTGATGGGACAGTGTAGAGGGAGCTTTACTCTGTATCTAACCCTGTACCTGCCCTGGGAGTGTTTGATGGGACAGTGTAGAGGGAGCTTTACTCTGTATCTAACCCTGTACCTGCCCTGGGAGTGTTTGATGGGACAGTGTAGAGGGAGCTTTACTCTGTATCTAACCCATGCTGTACCTGCTATGGGTGCCTGAACTTGAAAGTTTTTTTTCTGAACACTATAATTCCATAGTTTGAAGGCACAAAATTAAAACTGTAGAAACTCAGACCGAGGTTGCTGGCTGTGGTGAGGTTTCTCTTTTGTTGATCACAGATGGAGAAATAGTCTGGGAACAAAATGTCCCCACCTTCCTCGATGTTTAATGAACTTAGTAACCACCAATCTTCACCTCAAGTTAGAGTTGGGAAGCGTGTTTGGAGCAGGCCCATTGGCTGACTGTTAGTGATACAGTTGGAAGTCAGTCTATTCCTGTGAGGAGCTGTGCGGTTCTGTTATTTGTGTTTGTGATTTAAATGTTTGATATTTTTTCCTCCCTATGCTACACAGTTTCCCTGTCCAAGGGCACGGGTTGGGTTCTGCTCCCAGTCCTGTGCCAGGTTTGCCCTAAGTACCAGTCACTGAGGACATGTGGATAGTAGCCCAGGCCGGTCTTGCCCTCTGATGTATTGCTTCCGGCCTGGGGCTGACACTGTAGAATCTAGACATTCACATTCGCCTTACCGCTCTGATATACCATGCTGGCTGCCTCTTCCCCACTCTGATCATAGAATCATAGAAACTTACATCACAGAAGGAGGCCATTCGGCCCATCATGTCTGTGCTAGCACTTTGAAAGCTTTCCAATTAGCCCCACTCCCCTGCTCTTTCCCCATAGCCCTAAAAATCTTTCCCCTTCAAGTATTCAATTCCCTTTTGAAAGTTATTATTGAATCTGCTTCCACCGCCCTTTCAGGCAGCGCATTCCAGATCATCACAACTCACTGCATAAAAAGATTCTCCTCATCGCCCCCCTGGTTCTTTTACCAACTATCTTAAATCCGTGTCCCTGGTTAGTGCTTCTGCCACTAGAAACAGTTTCTCCTTATTTACTCTATCAAAATCCTTCATAATTTAGTAAATATCTGATCTTTGCATCTATGTTTATTTTTAATTTAATGTGAATATTTTCCTTATTCTCTGTAGATCGATGTTACTGCAGCAATAGACATAATTTCTGTTTTACATACATTTATCGGGTTTAACTTTCAGTCACTGATTTCAGACTTATCATGGGAATTCCCCCCTCCCAGTAGTTTGACCTCAGAGGCCGTGAGTTAAGGGAGGAAGACAAATCAGCCCAAAGTTCCCACTCCTGATCCCGACCAGTGATTCCTGCTGACGGTGTGTGGCCAGGATGGTGCTCAGCATGATGCCACCCAGTCAAATAATGGACACTTACTGTCTGGGCTCACACATGATGAATGGCACAAGGGTGAGTCAGCCATAACTCAGAGAAACAGCACCTTCAGGAGAGGAGGGGACCTGAACCCCAGTGAGAGTCAGCACCTTCAGGAGAGGAGGGGACCTGAACCCCAGTGAGAGTCAGGACCTTCAGGAGAGGAGGGGACCTGAACCCCAGTGAGAGTCAGCACCTTCAGGAGAGGAGGGAACCTGAACCCCAGTGAGAGTCAGCACCTTCAGGAGAGGAGGGGACCTGAACCCCAGTGAGAGTCAGCACCTTCAGGAGAGGAGGGGACCTGAACCCCAGTGAGAGTCAGCACCTTCAGGAGAGGAGGGGACCTGAACCCCAGGGAGAGTCAGCACCTTCAGGAGAGGAGGAGAAATGATTTGTGGTGTGAATTCTTGTGTTTTGTCAGTAGAATCCAGTGCTGAGTTCTACCTGTTTACACTTGGAGTTGGGGGGGAGTCGGGGTCCCGAAATGTGAGCTGGATCATTGCATACGATAGACCAAAGAGGCAATATATTCCGACCAGGATCCCCTCCGGTCCACCCTCAGTGAAGTCTTGGCTCAAATAACAGACCAGCTCAATGTTTTAGCTGCCGTTGCTGTTTTGCGACTGTAATGAGGCTCAATCCACAGGAATCTCTTTGTTCTTCATTTACTTAAAGCACGCTTTTCAAAAACAAAAGTCTTGGAAGAATCCTTTTCAAATTGCAGAATTTTTGCAATACTTAAACTGATTCAAGGATGAACTGGTGAAATTGCTGTAGGTTTTATTTAATCAGAGAACTTTGGAGAGGGATCTCAGAGCTTTAGAGCTCAGAATGCAGAATAATCTCCAGGAAACCTTTGTGCTGCCTTTTTAAGGGACTGTGAGAGCTTCAGCCGATTTAATCGTCTCCATATGCTGCTCCTGGCTGCTGTGGGAGGACTTGGCACAGTAATCGGACTGCACAGTGGCAGAAAATAAATATGGGCACCGTATGTTTGTGGCTGGGGAGAAAATTCCATCTGTGAAATATTTGGGCCCCTTCAGACAGACCCCGTAAAGGCAAACAGATATGAGTGGGTAAACGAGAGGAAATTAATCTGCAGTCTGGTCAGAGGAACAGGAGCTCCAGACAGAGAGAGAGAAACTTCAGAGTCTGCACAGAGAGGTAGAGCTCGGGCCACTGAATGGCTTTGCTGGGCTGCAGAAACTCTTGCTGCCATGGTGATGGGCATCAGCCGCATGATGCTCAACAGAATGAACTTTCTGAATTGTGATCAGATATCGGAGGGTTCAGTTTCAGTGGGAGCGAAAAGGAGCAACAGGAAAAGACTGGGAGCGACACAGAGAGAAAAAGCAAGGGAGAGACAACGAGAATGAGAGATGTGAAGAGCAGCAGATGCAGAGAGAAGGAGAGACGAGCAAAGCAGTGAGAACGGAGAAGGAAGACAGACAGAAGAAAAAGAAAAAGATGAGAGAAGCAAGAAAGCCACAAATATAAAGGGTGAATAAGAGACACACAGGTAGGCAAGAGAGGTAGAAAGTGAGAGAGCAACAAAATGAAAAAGACAGAGGGAGAGGTAGTGACAAAGTGAGACAGAAACTAAATCAGAAAGACTGTCAGCATAACAGAGAGAGAGAGAAAAGAAACAGAGAAGCTCAATGAAAAGAATTGTGCCCTGCGTGCTGCAGCTTTTTGCCAATATTTTGGGGTTGATGTGTGGAGAGGAAGTTACTAAAACCACAGTCTGTCCAGCTGGCATTTGGAGCTCGGTATTCGGCTACAGGTGGCATCGCCTACAGCACAGACCATGAACTCTGTCCTCACTAAATATGGATCCCCACCTCGCAACTGGCTCAACCTGCGCCTCCGAATGCAGCCAAGTAAGTACTATGATTGATCCCTGGTAACGCGACAGTGTTGGTTTTAACAGAACCGGGGGGAGATGAGAATTTCTTTACTCAGCGAGTTGTTCTGATCTGGAATGCGCTGCCTGAAAGGGCGGTGGAAGCAGATTCAATAATAACTTTCAAAGGGAATCGGATAAATACTTGAAAAGGAAAAATTTATAGGGCTATGGGGAAACAGTAGGGGAGTGGGATTAATTGGATAGCTCTTTCAAAGAGCCGGCACAGGCACAATGGGCCAAATGGCCTCCTCCTGTGCTGTGTGACTCTATGGTTCTATTATTCTAATCCTGCAGTGCAGGAATCCCTTCACCTGTGCCCTGGTGTTGCGAATGTGAGCGGACTATTACTGATAGGACTGTGCAGTACCCGGGATGATTGGTGATTACTGTTGATGAGGTTTCACATGATCTCTGTGATGAGCAGCATGCTTTGTTGTGTTACCGAGGGAATCTTGTCAGCTGAAAGCATTTAAACTGAGATAGAATCATACAGACATTGATGGACAGCCACTGTATATCTCCATGCAAGTAAGATTAATGTTCAGTGAAACAATTCTGGGACCAGCTGGTTTTTAAATTTTCTCCTCGCCTCTCCTGAAGGTGCTGACTCTCACTGGGGTTCAGGTCCCCTCCTCTCCTGAAGGTGCTGACTCTCACTGGGGTTCAGGTCCCCCCCTCTCCTGAAGGTGCTGACTCTCACTGGGGTTCAGGTCCCCCCCTCTCCTGAAGGTGCTGACTCTCACTGGGGTTCAGGTCCCCCCCTCTCCTGAAGGTGCTGACTCTCACTGGGGTTCAGGTCCCCTCCTCTCCTGAAGGTGCTGACTCTCCCTGGGGTTCAGGTCCCCCCCCCCCTCTCCTGAATGTACTGACTCTCCCTGGGGTTCAGGTCTCCTCCCGTCCTGAAGGATGGGTTAGGGCTTGGACATGATGCCCTCCACAGTCAAATTGCCTGATGATCTCGGCTCACTTGGGTGACATCGCAAGAGTGATCGGCGTCTGTGGTACCCGCACCCCAGCAACAAACAGCACCGGGGTGGGGGAGGGAGTGAACGAGGAGGGGACGAAGCAAAACGAGTGAGACAGCAAACAACAAGGGGTGGAGATGGAGACAGAAGGTGGGGAACAAACTGCAGCTTCTTGTAAATCATTTCTTGAACTGTAGCACCGACAAAAAGAAGGCAATCTGTCAGCGTTGACCAATAGAAATCTCTGATTAGTCACAGGTGAGGCCACAGTGACTCTATTTTAGCCACAGGCACTAATTTTAGCAAAAAACACCTCACACACAACACAGGTAAATGTACTTCACTGTGTAAAGCACTCAATGATCAAAAAACACTCTCGCACTCTGCTTTCTGTCTTACCGTTTAACAACAAATGCTCAAAGGTTAAAGTTCACATGCACACACCATGCTAATATGAGTTTCGAGATCACAGGCCCAACGACATTGTCCATTATTAATGTTTTTATTTACTAATCAGAAATGCAATTAGCCACATCTGGATTCTCAATTAGCCAGATGTGGCTAATGTACTGGTCAACACTGCTCTATGTTCCAGCCAGGACATTCTCCTTCCTGTTTTCTGTGTAACTGCAAAAGGGGAGAAGCCATTTGGAATGTGGAGTTTCCGGGTGGTGTACACAGAGTGTGTTGTTGGCTGCTGTCAAACCTCAGTCACCTTGACATTCCGCCCGTGACTTTGTGCTGAAACAGGACACCAGGGCAGAAGGAATAACATTCGCCAATTCACAACAAAGATTTTATTTGAAAGGCCTGTTCGCAGTAAGGCTCATCTCCATCCAAACTGCTCTGGGCTGAGCATTTATTTGTAGAACTGCGTTCAGTTCTGAGCACCGCACCTCAGGAAGGATATATTGGCCTTGGAGGGGGGGCAGCGCAGATTCACCAGAATGATACCGGGGCTAAAAGGGTTAAATTATGAGGACAGGTTACGTAGACTGGGCTTGTATTCCCTTGAATATCGAAGATTTAGGGATGATCTGATTGAGGTGTTTAAAATGATAAAAAGGATTTGATAGCATAGATACAGAGAAACTATTTCTTCTGGTGGGGGAGTCCAGATCAAGGAGGCGCAATCTTTAAATTAGACCCAGGGCATTCAGGAGTGAAATCAGGAAGCATTTTTTCACACAAAGGGTAGTGGAAATCTAGAAAACTCTCCCCCAAAAGGCTGTAGATGTTGGGGGTCAATTGGAGATTTCAAGACTGAGATTAATAGATTTTTGTTCGGTGTGAGTATCAACAGGATATGGCATAAAGTCAGGTAAATGGAGTTGAGGTGCAGATCAGCCATGATCTAATTGAATGGTGGAACAGGCTTCAGGGGCTGAATGGCCTCCTCCTGTTCCTGTGTAACAGGCTCGAGGGGCTGAATGGCCTCCTCCTGTTCCTGTGTAACAGGCTCGAGGGGCTGAATGGCCTCCTCCTGTTCCTGTGTAACAGGCTCGAGGGGGCTGAATGGGCCTCCTTGTGTTCACGCTGGGGCCTGTGTAGTGGCAGATCCCGTGCCCCCTTGGAATGTGGTGGTTTTAGTGAGATGATAAACCTCAGCAATCGACCCTTGTCTTCATTAACCCCTGTGTGATTCTTGTTAGCTGGTTCCCATTAACACAATCCTGCAGTTATAGAAATGATTAAGAATTGAAGGAAACAGCTTTGATTCCTTTCAAGCTTTTCATCTTGAAATTCTATACATCAAACGATCTTATTTTATTTAAACATTTTAAATCCTTGTCTTGGTGATGCCCCCCACGCTGTAGAGATAATGCCTGTTCTTTGTAATTCCTCCAGAGGTGGGGCTGTAACTCCTCGCAGCATGTTACAGCGAGCACAGCTTCCCAGACTCCGTCTCCTGTGATTAATGGGATCATGAGCAATGCCATGGGAGGTTCTCTAATGCCTGTATATATCTGCGCACACTTCCTGTCAATTATTCTATTATAAATGATGTATATATTTATAAAGGGAACGTCCTATGTAAACTCACACTGTAATTCCACCCTCCTGCCCATGGAGGCACAATAGTGCCTAATTTTCTTGCTTTCCAGCTCCTGTACAACACGGGGAGATAATCCGATGTTGTAACCAGCTGTGCTTCACAAATTGCTGTAGGTTTTGCTTTTTAACAGTAATATAAAATCAAAGTGTTTTATAAAAATCGTTCACCTGAGGAAGGAGGAAGCCTCCGAAAGCTTGTGAATTTAAAATAAAATTGCTGGACTATAACTTGGTGTTGTAAAATTGTTTACAATTGTCAACCCCAGTCCATCACCGGCATCTCCACATCATAAAAATAAGGACAGAGTGTATAACTTTAAAATGGAGATTGTATCACATTTGCTCGCCTTGGTCCAATCTCTGCTCTCTAACCCCACTTCACTTGAAGACAACACTTGATCTTCACTCCAGTAACTTCACTGGAGGGTTAAACCGGGGACAAATGGGGTGAGGGGAGTGGCTCCTTCCACTCGACCAACAACAGTTGAAACCGACAAGTTCTGCCAATCTCTGGGCCTCTGGGCCTTTTGCGTCCCTGACTGTCCCGCACTGTCCCTGCCAGGGGGCAAAGGGCAGTTAGACTGTACGAGAGGGCAGAGGGGCTCGGGCTGGCAGGGAGTCCGACTCCTGCTCCCCACATTTTGCAGCCCCAGTGAGGCATGACCAGAGTTCCTGGCAATGCTTCGTTCTTCTGATTGGGTTAACACCTCCGTCTGGGCTTTTTTTGCTCAGGTATTTTATTCCTGTTTTTTGAGAACCTCATCTGATGCAAACCCAAACTTCCCGAGCCAAAAGAAATTGGACGTGAGACTCGGAAGAAACAGAAAATAATACGAGCGGCGGAAGGCTGAGCTAACCAGACAGTGAAGTCATTCTACTCTCCTCATCCTCCTCCCAAAAAAGGGAAAAACACATTCGGTTTCACCTCTCCATCAGGTTCAGTGTTCATGCTCCTTGGATCCAGCGCCGAAAGCTCCTTCCCCTGTCTCCAGGTCAGCATTTCAGAAAAAAAATGTTTTTCCGAGTGTCCAAAAGAATTTTCTTTTGAGAAACACAAGTCAAAGGTCAAGGCCCAAAGTGCAGAGCACAAGCTTGATTGCAAAGTGTAAGAGTTCCCTCTACACTGTCCTGTCAAACACTCCCAGGGCAGGTACAGCATGGGTTAGATACAGAGTAAAGCTCCCTCTACACTGTCCCATCAAACACTCCCAGGGCAGGTACAGCATGGGTTAGATACAGAGTAAAGCTCCCTCTACACTGTCCCATCAAACACTCCCAGGGCAGGTACAGCATGGGTTAGATACAGAGTAAAGCTCCCTCTACACTGTCCCATCAAACACTCCCAGGGCAGGTACAGGGTTAGATGCAGAGTAAAGCTCCCTCTACACTGTCCCATCAAACACTCCCAGGGCAGGTACAGCATGGGTTAGATACAGAGTAAAGCTCCCTCTACACTCTCCCATCAAACACTCCCAGGGCAGGTACAGCATGGGTTAGATACAGAGTAAAGCTCCCTCTACACTGTTCCATCAAACACTCCCAGGGCAGGTACAGCACGGGTTAGATACAGAGTAAAGCTCCCTCTACACTGTCCCATCAAACACTCCCAGGGCAGGTACAGGGTTAGATACAGAGTAAAGCTCCCTCTACACTGTCCCATCAAACACTCCCAGGGCAGGTACAGCACGGGTTAGATACAGAGTAAAGCTCCCTCTACACTGTCCCATCAAACATTCCCAGGGCAGGTACAGCACGGGTTAGATACAGAGTAAAGCTCCCTCTACACTGTCCCATCAAACACTCCCAGGGCAGGTACAGCACGGGTTAGATACAGAGTAAAGCTCCCTCTACACTGTCCCATCAAACACTCCCAGGGCAGGTACAGGGTTAGATGCAGAGTAAAGCTCCATCTACACCGTCCATCAAACACTCCCAGGGCAGGTACAGCATAGGTTAGATACAGAGTAAAGCTCCCTCTACACTGTCCCATCAAACACTCCCAGGGCAGGTACAGCACGGGTTAGATGCAGAGTAAAGCTCCCTCTACACTGTCCCATCAAACATTCCCAGGGCAGGTACAGCATGGGTTAGATACAGAGTAAAGCTCCCTCTACACTGTCCCATCAAACACTCCCAGGGCAGGTACAGCACGGGTTAGATACAGAGTAAAGCTCCCTCTACACTGTCCCATCAAACACTCCCAGGGCAGGTACAGCACGGGTTAGATGCAGAGTAAAGCTCCCTCTACACTGTCCCATCAAACACTCCCAGGGCAGGTACAGCACGGGTTAGGGTACCAGGTGGATGGGTTTTGATGGGCACAATTGCCTCTTCTCATCCCATACTGATCTTGTGATATGCAGCACTCTTCCTGCTGGATTCGGGGTGGAAGCTGTTCCATTGCTCGAGAACCCAAGCTGATTCTCTCTCCCCTCCCCAGACAATACAGAAGTTGAAAGATTTTAAATGAAGGGTCGTGTTTCCCGTGGGGGAGGGGTGCCCTCACCCATCTGGAAGATGTTTTCATGGCCGTCACTGATTACACAGCTGGAAGTGAATGAGGTAAAGACGCTGGCTGGGATGAGTTCGGAGAAATGATTCACCTAATTACAGGGACAGCTCTCTTCCTGCCGACCAACATCAAAAGTGTTTTATTTAGAAGCGGTGATTTGTTCAGCCTGTGGGATCCTGTTGTCCTTGGGCTGGCTCCCTGATGCTGAAATATTGTCCCTGTATTCTGCCTCTCTGCAGGTCGCTGAGATAATTGCAGTGTTCCTGGTTGTTGGACATGCCCAAGAGTGCAGTGGACTACGTCACTCTCCAGCTTCTCTCTCTTTACTGACGCCTTGCTCGGTGCCTCCCCAGTGGCAGCCCATCTGCGCTGATGTGCTCACTGGGCAGGGAGTGGTGGGAAGGAGCCGGGAGCACTGTCATACCTGTCCTGTGAGCCTCTCTTCATGTGTGGACTTCGACAGCGAGTGTCGACTGCGCATTCAAGTAGAGAGGCCATCACAGTGGAATAGCCCATCCTGTTCACACTCGATGCCCAGCCACTCACTCTGTTGAGCAGGGGTGAGAGGATAGTGGACAGGAGCACGAATGCCGGGTGAATTACAGGCTATTGGAGGGGCGTTGGGTGTGTCTGTTGAGTTTATGGGTTCCTGTTTCCTGTGGACTGACTGCGTTATTCAGAAATCTGATTTGCACCATGGCTTTACACCCATTGCAATGGGGTCTGTTGCTCACTCCCCTCACCTCACCTCCCCCCTCGCTCTTTCCCTCCTTTCTCTGACTCCCACCCTGTCCACCTCTATCCTCCTCTTTCTTTCTCCTCTCCCTCCTCCCTCTGCCTCCCCCTCTCCTTCCCACTGCTTCCCTTCCTCTCCCTCTTTCATTGTCCCCCCTACCCCTCTCTCCCTCCCTCTCATTTCCTCTCTGTCTCCCTCTCCTCTGCTCTCTCCCTCCCACATTTCCCCTCTCCATCCCTCTACCTCCCTCCTTCCCTCCCTCCCTCACTCATGTACTCACTCCCTCTCCTCCACCACTCTCTCCTTTCTCTCTCTCCTTCCCTCTTTTTCCCTATTTCTACCTACCTTGTCCTCCCACTATTCCTCTCTCCCTCTCTCTCCCTAATCCTTCCCTCTATCTCTTCATCGCTCCCTCTCCGTTTCTCTCTCTCCCTCCCTCTGCCTCTTCCATATTCCTCCACTCTCGCTCCCTCCATCTTGTTCTCTGCCTTCTTCACTTGCCCCTCTCTCACCCCTTCCCTCTTTCTGTCCTTCACTTCTCCTCTCTCCTCTTTCCTGCCCTTTCTCTCCCTCCCTCACCTATTTCTCTCCACTTCCATCTTTTCCTCCTGCCCTCCTCCTCCTGCTCTCTCTTTCCCTCTTCTTCACTCCCTTTCTCTCCATCCCTCTCTCCATCAACCTCCCTCTCTCTCCCCCTCTCTCCATGTCCTCCTCCCTCTTTCTCCCACCCACTCTCCGTCTCTCCCCTCCCACCCTCTGTCTCTCTCTCTCTCTCTCTCTCCCTCTACCCACCCTCCCTCCGTCTCTCTCTCTCTGTCACTCCCCTCCCCACCCTCTGTCTCCTCCCCTCCCATCCTCTGTCTCTCCCCTCCCACCCTCTGTCACTCCCCTCCCACCCTCTGTCTCTCCCCTCCCACCCTCTGTCTCTCCCCTCCCACCCTCTGTCCTCTCGCTCTCCCTCTCTACCCACCCTCCCTCCGTCTCTCTCTCTCTTGCTCCCCTCCCCACCCTCTGTCTGTCTGTCTGTCTCTCTTCCCTCCCACCCTCTGTCTGTCTCTCTCTCTCTCCTCTCCCCTCCCACCCCTCTGTCTCTCCCCTCCCACCCTCTGTCTGTCTCTCTCCCCTCTCCCCTCCCACCCTCTGTCTGTCTCTCTCTCTCTCTCCCTCCCACCCTCTGTCTCTCCCCTCCCACCCTCTGTCTGTCTCTCTCTCTCCCTCTCCCCTCCCCACCCTCTGTCTCTCCCCTCCCACCCTCTGTCTGTTTCTCTCTCTCTCTCTCCCCTCCCACCCTCTGTCTCTCTCTCCCCTCTCCCACCCTCTGTCTCTCTCTCTCTTCTCCCCTCCCACCCTCTGTCTCTCCCCTCCCACCCTCTGTCTCTCTCTCTCTCTCTCTCCCCCTCCCACCCTCTGTCTCTCTCTCTCTCCCCTCCCATCCTCTCTCTCTTTCCCCCCCCCAATTCTTGTGTTGAGGTTTCTGGAGTAGGCAGAACACTTCTTGGCTCGGTGAATATGAAATGCCTGACGTGCCTGAAGCAGATCAGTGGCAGCATGGGAGCTTTCTGTGGGAGTGCAGCAGGCTGGAAGCCAGTAGTGGAAAAATAAGAGAGATGCCTTTCAGTAAGTGATTGACAGGACCGGGTGTGACAGTGACAGTGACGGGGCCGGGAGTGACAGTGACGGTGACGGGGCCAGGAGTGACGGTGACGGGGCCAGGAGTGACGGTGACAGGGCTGGGTGTGATGGTGACAGGTGTGACGGTGACAGTGACGGGCTGGGTGTGACGGTGACAGGTGTGACGGTGACGGGGCCGGGTGTGACGGTGACGGTAACGGGTGTGATGGGGCCGGATGTGACGGGGCCGGGTGTGACGGTGACAGTGACGGGGCCGGGTGTGACGGTGACGGTAACTGGTGTGATGGGGCCGGATGTGACGGGGCCGGGTGTGACGGTGACAGTGACGGGGCCGGGTGTGACGGTGACAGTGACAGGGCCGGGTGTGACGGGGCCGGGTGTGACGGTGACAGGTGTGACGGTGTCAGGGCCGGGTGTGACGGTGACGGTAACGGGTGTGACGGGGCCAGATGTGACGGGTCTGGGTGTGACGGTGACAGTGACGGGGCCGGGTGTGACGGTGACGGGAGTGACGGTGACGGGAGTGACGGTGTCAGGGCCGGGTGTGACGGTGACGGTAACGGGTGTGACGGGGCCAGGAGTGACAGTGACAGGGCCGGATGTGACGGGGCTGGGTGTGACGGTGACGGGAGTGACAGTGACGGGGCCGGATGTGACGGGGCCCGGGTGTGACGGTGACAGGAGTGACGGTGACGGGAGTGACGGTGTCAGGGCCGGGTGTGACGGTGACGGTAACAGGGTGTGACGGGGCCGATGTGACAGGGCCGGGTTGACGGTGACGGGAGTGACGGTGACGGGAGTGACAGTGACGGGGAGTGACAGTGACGGGGCCGGATGTGACGGGGCCGGATGTGACGGGGCCGGGTGTGACGGTGACGGGAGTGATGGTGACGGGAGTGACGGTGTCGGGGCCGGGTGTGACGGTGATGATAACGGGTGTGATGGGGCCGGGTGTGACGGGTCTGGGTGTGACGGTGACAGTGACGGGACCGGGTGTGACGGTGACAGTGACGGGACCGGGGTGTGACGGTGACAGTGACGGGACCAGGGTGTGACCGGGCCAGGTCGTGACGGTGACAGTGACGGGCCAGGTGTGACGGGGCCAGGTGTGACGGTGACAGTGACGGTGTGACGGGTCTGGGTGTGACGGTGACAGTGACGGGACCGGGTGTGACGGGGCCGGGCTGTGACGGGGCCGGGTGTGACGGTGACAGTGACGGGGCCGGGTGTGACCGGGCCCAGGTGTGACGGTGACAGTGACGGGGCCAGGTGTGACGGGGCCAGGTGTGACGGTGACAGTGACGGGGCCGGGTGTGACGGGGCCGGGTGTGAGGATCCCATTAACTGGATCTGTTTTATTTCTTTGCTCTTTTCCAGCCATTTTTCTCAATTTATTATGTTTATATTTGATAATTCATCAAAATGTCACTTCTCATCTTTCTTAAGGAAGGGGTCCTCCCACCTGTGGTCGTTAAGAAGAAATAACAATCACTCAAAAATACTTACTCCGCAGTCAGAGGGTCCGGGCCCCGGGGCCTCCCACAGCCTGTTTCAAAGCAACTTAGAAAATTGTCCGGCATTAGGTCACATGACACAGGATGGTGCAGGGTGACTAAGATGGAGAAGGAATCCTCCCCACCCCCGCTCCCCCCTCCCTCCCCACCCCCGCCCCCCCCTCCCTCCCCACCCCCGCTCCCCCTCCCTCCCCACCCCCGCCCCCCCTCCCTCCCCACCCCCGCCCCCCCTCCCTCCCCACCCCCGCCCCCCCTCCCTCCCCACCCCCGCCCCCCCTCCCTCCCCACCCCCGCCCCCCCTCCCTCCCCACCCCCGCCCCCCTCCCTCCCCACCCCCGCCCCCCCCTCCCTCCCCACCCCCGCCCCCCCCTCCCTCCCCACCCCCCGCCCCCCCTCCCTCCCCACCCCCGCCCCCCCCCTCCCTCCCCACCCCCTCCCTCCCCACCCCCGCCCCCCCCACCTCCCCACCCCCGCCCCCCCTCCCTCCCCACCCCCCGCCCCCCCTCCCTCCCCACCCCCGCTCCCCCTCCCTCCCCACCCCCGCTCCCCCTCCCTCCCCACCCCCGCTCCCCCTCCCCTCCCCACCCCCGCCCCCCCCTCCCTCCGTCCCCACCCCCCCTCCCTCCCCACCCCCGCCCCCTCCCTCCGTCCCCACCCCCGCCCCCCCTCTCCCTCCCCACCCCCGCCCCCTCACCTCCGTCCCCACCCCCTCCCTCCGTCCCCACCCCCCCTCCGTCTCCACCCCGCCCCCCCCTCCCCACCCCCGCCCCCCCCCTCCCTCCCCACCACCCGCCCCCCCTCCCTCCCCACCCCCCGCCCCCCCTCCCTCCCCACCCCCGCTCCCCACCTCCGTCCCCACCCACGCCCCCTCCCTCCGTTCCCCATCCCCAAATGTTTGCGATGTCACTGAATCGCGGTCATTAGTACAGTTTCTGTGAACACGAGAATGATAATCTCTGGCCTCTCTCTGTGCTTCTCTGAGTCAGTGGGGAGAGTGTTCCCTCTCTCTGTGCGATTGTGCCGTGTCTATCTGCTAGTGCGCCTCCTCCTGTGCTGTTTGCCCTGAGCCTGCTCGAGAGGCTGGGCTCTCACTCTCTCCCGACGTGCCTCTCTGAGCTGGACCCATTGCTCCAACACCAAGCTCTCGTGTCAGCTGCTGCCGAGCTGGTCCAGCTGTAGAATGCACTGAATCTTTGCAATAAATAAAATCAATACTAATGAGGGTGAAAAGTTAAACCCTCCCCTGTTTCTTCCTAAACTATAAAGTGGCCATTTTTTAAGACGATTTGTCAAAGATGAAGAAAGCCTCTTTGTTTGAGCCAGTGCCACAGTGGCCAGTCTTTTCGGAGTGCCACCCTCAGCAATCCCACAGTCCTACTCTTTAAGCAGATGAATGCAGCTCCTTGTCCAAGTGAAGGAGCCTCCAGGCCGTGGATCGGTGCTGCTTGCATAGCTCGTGTGGTGGGACAGCAGGACGGTGCGACAGTCAGCCTGTGTGTCGGGGAGGACTGAGCCCTCGATCTGTGTCTGCCGGAGCTGAGGGCTGATTGGGAACGCTCTTTGGGAATTGTTGCAGCACCTGTGTAAAATGTTCCTTTACTGGAAGAAACGGGGAGCGTACGAGCTGGAGAGCTTGCCGGCACTGGAGGAGCTCGATGGTCTCATCCCAGAGAGATATGTGTGGTCATCCACTCTGGACATCCTGGAGGAGTTGGAAGATGGTAGGAGCTGGCATCTTCCTCCATCGTTCTGTGGCAAGGAGCAGATTCACGGGGGAACGGCTGGTTTGGGTTTGGGGGCGGTCAGACTGACGACCTGTCAGTGACCGGGTATTTCTGTGGGTTGTGTGGTGTTTGGGTGCAGTGTGCTGCCTCAGAGCTGAGATCGTTGAGTTGATATTAGGGGTTCATCCTTTTAAGTCACATGATTTCTCAAACTGGGTGGTCGCCAAGTTGGAGTATAACTGCCCTCCATCTGTAGACTGTGGAGGTGATTCTCACGGTCAAATAGCTG
This sequence comes from Heptranchias perlo, assembly GCF_035084215.1. NCBI lineage: Eukaryota > Metazoa > Chordata > Chondrichthyes > Hexanchiformes > Hexanchidae > Heptranchias > Heptranchias perlo. The sequence continues at coordinate 1,549,499 of NC_090356.1, read as the reverse complement.
CCTGCAAAGTGGCTCTGCTTTGTTCAGGACACAGTGCCACGCAGAGCAGTGCTGGACGGTGTGGAGAAACTAGGAGTGTCCACCTGCTAGTGCGCCTCCTCCTGGTTGGTGACTGAGTAACAGTGGATGACGCAGGGAGGACAGTCCAGCCCAGTATTTCCATCTGCAGGAGGATCAGATGTGGACAAGCATCTTCACTGAGAAGAGAATCATTTTCATATTTATATCTAGGTCCTGGCGACCAAGCTTAGAGTGGTTCGTGCCCCTCGCCCGTGAGTGGCTCGTGCCCCTCGCCCGCGAGTGGTTCGTGCCCCTCGCTCGTGCCTTGGGCCCCTCGCCCGTGAGTGGTTCGGGCCCCTCGCTCGTGCCTTGGGCCCCTCGCCCGTGAGTGGTTCATGCCCCTCGCCCGTGAGTGGCTCGGGCCCCTCGCCCGCGAGTGGTTCGTGCCCCTCGCCCGCGAGTGGTTCGTGCCCCTCGCTCGTGCCTTGGGCCCCTCGCCCGTGAGTGGTTCGGGCCCCTCGCTCGTGCCTTGGGCCCCTCGCCCGTGAGTGGTTCATGCCCCTCGCCCGTGAGTGGCTCGGGCCCCTCACTCGTGCCTTGGGCCCCTCGCCCGTGAGTGGTTCGTGCCCCTCGCCCGTGAGTGGTTCGTGCCCCTCGCCCGTGAGTGGCTCGGGCCCCTCGCCCGTGAGTGGCTCATGCCTCAGGCCCCTCCCCCTGGTTGAGCCAAAGCACAGTTGATTGTTGAAACCAAAATAGTAAAAGATCAGTATGGCTGAGATATTGTATCTTGGTCACCATAGTGTGAGCTGGGGGTCAGGGGTCAGGCTGGGGCTTGCGGATCAAAGGCTGTGACCCGGATTTGGGGGTCAGGGGTCAGGCTGGCGCCTGCGGGTCAGGGGCTGTGACCCGGATTCGGGGGTCGGGGGTCAGACCTCGTGCTGGCTAGTCCACATTATTCCTGGACTTTCACGGTCCAACTGTTGCATGAGACGAGGACCTCGGTGCTGTACCGGGAGAGATTCCTGTCATTCACCTGAGTTTCAAGCTACTGCCACAAGGAAAGACTTTTTCAGAAATGGAAAAGAATGTTTAAGCATCACCGGGGCCTCGGAGAACGGACAGACTGTAGTCACAGTGTTCTCTGACCATGGCCCAGAAATGGACAGACTGTAGTCACAGTGTTCTCTGACCATGGCCCAGAGAATGGACAGACTGTAGTCACAGTGTTCTCTGACCATGGCCCAGAGAATGA